>NC_092134.1:108720501-109022465 GCF_043159975.1 Macaca nemestrina
CAGCTGGATTTTCCATGATTATTTTCTCAGGGGAGGAATATAAGAGAGGAAAACAAGAGTTTCTTCTTGGTCTTTTTGTTTCAAAAGCCTGTGCTCATTGAAGCATGGAGAGGACGTAGTCAAATTGAGGAAGAACTTCATGCCACTTCAATTCCTATGAGACTATAAGTTGCTGTAGACTGGGTGGTAGGGAAGTTGAGTGCAGGATTAGAAGGCTGGCCACGAATAAATCATATGGTCAGGAATGAGGGATTATAAAGCAAAGGATCCTGCTGAAGGAGCATTGTATCCAAGGACCTGGCAGTAGGCAGAAGAGTGGGAGTGCCCTTCCCACTCTTCCAAGCATCCTGCCCATCACCCATTCCTAGCAGTTACACTTCAGGCTGATTAGAGGGCTTCCCTTAGATCACAGCCAAATCTAAACTGAGTTACACATCACCCAACAGGCAATACTGTCTACTTATCCTGTACTGCTGCTTGGACCTCTACTGATATATTCCAACCACCACCAACTGACTTGCATTCCTTAAGATTAGACACATAATAGAATTAAAGTTAGGGAAAGTCACTGTAACTGATTTCAGATGAGGATGCAGTTGAAGATCTTCCTGAGCTGCTGGATCATCTAACACGTTTATTTTATGCCAGCAAAGTTAGAGCCAACTCCAGTGTGATGTCCCCTCAAACTCACTTAGACACAAACCAAGATGCACTTCTCATTCTCCTTTTGGCAAAGAAAATGACTTGGCTATTCAAGGATGAGGCAGTTGCACTGTTCCTTAACTGGCATAGTGAGTGTATCAGTCTGGTCAGGCTGCCATGACAAAATACTTTACCACAAACTGGATGGCTGAAACAATAGTCATTTATTTTCTTGCAGTCCTAGAGGCTACAAGTCCAAGGAGCAAGGTAGCAGGAGGGTTGGTTTCAGGGTGGGCCTTTCCTCTTGGCTTGCAGACTGCCGCCTCCTCCCTGTGTCCTCACGTGGCCTTTCCTCTGTGCTTGTGCAGAGAAATAGACTCCTGGTGTCTCTTCCTCTTCTTATAGACAAAGGACACCAGTTCTAATGGATTCATGCTCCAACTTGAGACCTCATTTAACCTCAATTACCTCCTTAAAAGCCCTATTTCCAATTATAATCACAATGGGGGTTAGGGCCTCAACATATGAATTTAGGGGAGAGGGAACACAATTCAGTTCATAGAACTAAGTATTAGGTTTAGGTTCAGGAAGGGAGCTGACAGACCACACATATGTATCATCCATCTCTGTCTTTCCCTTGGTCTTACTCTGCCTGTTTCTCTCTGTCTTTATATCGCCGTCTGTCTCTAGCTCCATCCTCTGTATCTCTTCCTTTCTATTTTTTATTTTCTTTCTTATCTGCACTACAGTACCAGGAAGGATCTATAGCTCCTGAAATTTTGGTTAAAAAAATGCAAAATTCAAGAGCCTAAAAAATTGGTTTTCTTACTACCCAGAAGACACTGGATCTGTAATATTTCTATTCAATTCCAAAAATCTCCTCTTCTTTGCAGCTACTTGAAGTCAGATGCGTACTATAAGCAGACAATGGCAACATCAGATGTTAATTCTTATCTGTGGCATATTTCACCATATTATGTTGTTGCTTTTCTCCAGCATTACAAAAAATGTTTCAGATACCAGTACCTGAGAACAATGTTGGTCACATGTCCAACTGAATTTTATTATCCAGTTCAGAACATTTCGTCTTTCTGTTCTGAATCACAAAGTGACCTTACCAGTTAACCTCCTATTATTGACACAAAATCTTAACAATTTCCAGAGCTATGGCTGTGTCTACACATGTGGCAAAATTGAACATCACTGAACTTGATCTAATTCACTTGCTATAAATCACCTCAGTAAGCCCATCCATTTCTAAGTAAAACAAGAAATTTAAAATCCTACAGCTCTCAAGAGAACACTATACATATCATGGAGAGTTTGTCCAACAAAATTTGAGGGTTAGGCAAAGATCTACAGTCCTAGGGGAAAGGAGCTGGCATACCTTTTGATGGATACTAACCTCTCCTCTACTGAGTCCTCTACTCTTCCTTCTTCACCCACCCATTAATTTAACTCCTACACTCTAAGGCCAATCAAAATCTCACGCCCCTCCATTAATGCCTCTATAAGATTCCAGCAGGCAGAATATTTTTAATTTTGCTGTTTTTATACTATAAAAAAAGAACTTTATTATATATACATATGTGTGTGTGTGTATGACTTCTCTTTCTACTTGCTTTCTTGTCAAAATTATAAAACTTGCAGCAACAAAGACCATGTATTTCTTAGACTATATGACATAGAATTAGCCACACATCAGGATTATAAGAAATTCTTGTTGCTTTGATTCGAAAATTGAGAATTATTAGTTCAATTAACAATATCCCTCTGAATTCTGAACTGCATAAAAAATGGCTTATTTTTTTAATGCTAAAAATGCATGATTATGTTAGCAGGGTCAATAAACCATAGAGGGACCAGAAATAGCACAATGTAGTACTCAATTTTTCAGAGAACATTCTTGTTTTAATTGTTTCAAATGTTATATTTTCTATTTGGTCCTGGAAATAAAAATCTTGATAAAACATTATTCTGTATATGCAAAATGTATTATTTATTTTTATAAACATAAATTGTCAAAACCTTGCTTTGCAGCTTATTACCATTATTTGACTTCTCCTGCAGAGAACTAATGAAAGGGCACTCCCTAGAATTTGTAATGGTAAATTTCTGCAACAAAAAATTGTTAGCTGTATTTTTTTCTCTCCAAAGAATATTCAATGTTCTCTCTAGCAAAGAATTTAGATGCAAGAAACCATGAAATTTTAATCACAGAAATAACCCTCTCAACTTTGTAGTCAGTACTATCACAGAGAATAGAGATTTGCTAAAACTGGAAATCAAAGGTAATCATAATGAAGTGAGGGAAAATCGATAGTTTGAGATAGGATATCACTGGTGTTTGGCTAGATTTTAGATCAGATTCCCTGTGGAACTGGTACTGGACAATGCTATGAGTATAAATAAAGATACTAATGACATTTCTGTGGGCCTAAGAAAATTAGAAATGAGAAGGATAACTCAATAAGAGGTGAGGTAGCTATGTAGTAATTCACCAAGAGAACTATCATCAAAATAAGAATGCCTAAAAATTTCAATGCTGTATTTCTAAATGAGACTCAAAAATCAAAATTAATCATATAAATGCAATGATATCTGTAGTTTTCATTTGGGCTTATTTGTAAAAGTAATTCAAAGCATGATACAGTCACTAAAATCACCGGAAACAAAATGAAAGGACCAAATGTGTTTAGAAACAATCTTTCTCATATACATGGTGCATGTCCAAAGGGGGATAGAATAAGTTGTACATTAATATAAACAAGAGTAAAGGACAAGATCTAGAACAATGGTGGGGAAAGCAACAAATGGAAGGCTGGAAAAGGCTAACAGCCAGTAAGAGCCTGACTGACTATAGATGTGTTCTATGCCCTCATGGGCAGCAAAGCTCATCACTATGGTTGGAAATGTCTGGGCATACTGAGTAGATATGCAACTGGCATGACCATATGGTTTGAATATGTGTCCTCTCCAAATCTCATGTTGAAATGTAGTCTCCAGTATTGAAAGGTGGTGCATCAGTGGGAGGTGTTTGAATGACGGGGGCAGATCCCTCATGAATGGCTTGTCACCATCCCATTGGTGATGAGTGAATTCTCCCTTTGAGTTCACAGAAGATCTGGTTGTTTGAAAGTGTGTGGCATCTCCTCCACCCCTTGCTCCTGTTCCTGCCATGTGAGATGCCTGCTCCCCTTTCACCTTCAGTCATGATTGTAAGCTTGCTGAGGCCTCCCCAGAAACAGATGCCAGCACTATGCTTCTTGTACAGCCTGCAGAACCTTGAGCCAATTAAATCTCTTCTTAAAAATTACTCAGTCTCAGGTATTTCTTTATAGCAATGCAAGAATGGCCTAATACACATGGGTTCCCACATTTATTTTGTCTTATGCTAGGATTTACACTTAAATTTGGACTATGTCTTCACCTCCAGCAGGCATTGAATAAGTTCAGATTTTATGCTTAGAGAAATATAAAGGTGTACATTCCAAGAGCCACTACATTCTCCGAGAGTCAAATTGGCTAGTTTTTTAAAATAAATACATGAGAATTATAGAATGAAAAATGCCTATGACAACAAAGAAATAAGGCACTATTATCATTACAAAGAATACATTGAGTTAAAATAATTTTAGTTTGATATTAAAACCTATTTGATAATCATACAGTTCATGTGATGAACACAGTCTCATATGGCTCAAATAAGTATGATTCAAATTAAATTGTCTTGACATAACCTTATCCAAAAAGTTTACTCCCCTGTTTTTTTTTTAATTATACCAATGTCTATTATTAAGGCGAAGAAATGAAAATCACAGATAAGGTGAAATATATACATTTATAAGGATATATGGCCAGCATATATTATTTTTTTCATCTTTGTTTTTAAGTTTAGAGTACTTAAAAACTGATGGATTTTCCTAACTATATAATTCTCTAAGGAATTCTGGCATATTCAAATTCAGGCAGAAACAATAGGGGAAAACATGATTTGAAGAAACTTAAAACCAATGACAAATTTTTTAATTGAAAATATCCCAAACTCTTACAGTTTTTTCTCTAAGGGTTTTCAGTGGAACAAAAAAAATTTGGAAGATAGCAATATTTATTTATTTATTTACTTATTTATTTTAAGTGAAACCAAGTTTATTAAGAAAGTAAAGGAATAAAGAATGGCTACTCCATAGGCAGAGCAGCCCTGAGGGCTATTGGTTGCCCATTTTTATGGTTATTTCTTAATTATATGCTAACAAGGGGTGGATTATTCATGCCTCCCCTTTTTAGATCATATAGGGTAACTTCCTGACATTGCAATGGCATTTGTAAACTGTCATGGCGTTGATAGGACTGTAGCAGTGAGGACGACCAAAGGTCATTCACGTCACCATCTTGGTTTCTGTGGGTTTTAGCCAGCTTCTTTATTTTATTATTATTTTATTTAATTATACATTTAGTTCTGGGATTCATGTGCAGAATGTTCAGGTTTGTTACACGGGTATACGTCTGCTGTGGTAGTTTGCTGCACCCATCAACCCATCATCTATATTAGGTATTTCTCTTAATGCTATCCCTCCCTTTGCCCTCACCCTACGATAGGTCCCAGTGTGTGATGTTCCCCTTTCTATGCCCATATGTATTCTCATTGTTCAACTCCCACTTATGAGTGAGAACATGCAGTGTTTGGTTTTCTGTTCCTGTGTTAGTTTGCTGAGAATGATGGTTTCCAGTTTCATCCATGTCCCTGAAAAAGACATGAACTCATTCTTTTTACGGCTGCATAGTATCCCATGGTGTATATGTGCCATATTTTCTTTATCCAATCAAACATTGATGGGCATTTGGGTTGGTTCCAAGTCTTTGTTACTGTGAATAGTGCTGCAATAACCATACATGTGCATGTGTCTTTATAGTAGCATGATTTATAAACCTTTGGGTATATACCCAGTAATGGGATTGCTGGGTCGAATGGCATTTCTAGTTCTAGATCCTTGAGGAATCGCCACACTGTCTTCAACAATGGTTGAACTAATTTACACTCCCACCAACAGTGTAAAAGCATTCCTATTTCTCCACATCCTCTCCAGCATCTCTTGTTTCCTGACTTTTTAATGATCACCATTCTAACTGGTGTGAGATGGTATCTCATTGTGGTTTTGATTTGCATTTCTCTAATGACCAGTGATGATAAGCTTTTGTTCATGTTTGTTGGCTGCATAAATGTCTTCTTTTGAGAAGTGTCAGTTCATATCCTTCACCCACCTTTTGATGGTTTTTTTTTTTCTTGTAAATTTGTTTAAGTTCCTCATAGATTCTGGATATTAGACTGTTATCAGATGGATAGATTGCAAAAATTTTCTCCCATTTTGTAGACTACCTGTTCACTCTGATGATAGTTTCTTTCCTGTGCAGAAGTTCTTTCGTTTAATTAGATCCCATTTGTCAATTTTGGCTTTTGTTGCCATTGCTTTTGGTGTTTTAGTCATGAAGTCTTTGCCCATGCCTATGTCCTGAATGGTATTGCCTAGGTTTTCGTCTAGGGTTTTTATGGTTTTCGGTCTTACATTTAAGTCTTTAATCCATCTTGAGTTAATTTTTGTATAAGGTGTAAGGAAGGGATCTAGTTTCAGTTTTCTGTGTATGGCTAGCCAGTTTTCCCTACACCATTTATTAAATAGGAAATCCTTTCCCCATTGCTTGTTTTTGTCAGGTTTATCAAAGATCAGGGGGTTGTAGATGTGTGGCAATATTTCTGAGGCCTCTGTTGTATTCCATTTTTTTATTTATATATATATCTGTTTTAGTACAAGTACCATGGTGTTTTAGTTGCTGTAGCCTTGTAGTATCAAGTCTGGTAGTGTGATACCTCCAGATTTCTTCTTTTTTTTTGCTTAGGATTGTCTTGGTTATACAGGCTATTTTTTTGTTCCATATGAAATTTAAAGTAGTTTTTTTCTAATTCTGTGAAGAAAGTCAATGGTAGTTTGATGGGAATAGCACTGAATCTGTAAATTACTTCAGGTAGTATGAACATTTTCACAACATTGATTCTTCCTATCCATGAGCATGGAATGTTTTTCCATTTGATTGTGTCCTCCCTTATTTCCTTGAGCAGTAGTTTGTAGTTCTCCTTGAAGAGGTCTTTCACATCCCTTGTAAGTTGGATTCGTAGGTATTTTGTTCTCTTTGTAGCAAATGTGAATGGGAATTTTCTCATGATTTGGCTCTCTGTTTGTCTATTATTGGTGTACAAGAATGCTTGTGATTTTTGCACATTGATTTGGTATCCTGAGACTTTGCTGAAGTTGCTTATCAGCTTAAGGAGTTTTTGGACTGAGACAATGGGATTTTCTAAATATACAATCATGTCATATGCAAACAGAGATAATTTGACTTCCTCTCTTCCTATTTGAATACACATTATTTCTTTCTCTTGCCTGATTGTCCTGGCCAGAACTTCCAATACTATGTTGAAAGGGAGTGGTGAGAGAGGGCATCCTTGTGTTGTGCTAGTTTTCAAAGGGAATGCTTCTAGCTTTTGCCCATTCAGTGTGATATTGGCTGTGGGTTTGTCATAAATAGCTCTTGTTATTTTGAGATATGTTCCATCGCTACCTAGTTTATTGGGCTTTTTTAGCATGAGAGGTGTACTCTCCGGTTTTTAAATTTATTAACACCTCCAAAAGGAGTCAAGTGAGAAGGTTACTAGAAATTGGAGTAGATGGCACTCATGATTCGTATTTTAAGAAAAGTGTATCAATATTTGATTAGAGTAAATTATAGTCTTCTTTGATACTTTGGCACTCAATTTATATGTATGGTGAAAATAATTAATACATGCCAATGGTATCATTTGTCTCTACAAACTATATTACTGAGCCGGGCGCGGTGGCTCAAGCCTGTAATCCCAGCACTTTGGGAGCCTGAGACGGGCGGATCACAAGGTCAGGAGATCGAGACCATCCTGGCTAACACGGTGAAACCCCGTCTCTACTAAAAAATACAAAAAACTAGCCGGGCGAGGTGGCGGGCGCCTGTGGTCCCAGCTACTCCGGAGGCTGAGGCAGGAGAATGGCGTAAACCCGGGAGGCGGAGCTTGCAGTGAGCTGAGATCCGGCCACTGCACTCCAGCCTGGGCGACAGGCCAGACTCAGTCTCAAAAAAAAAAACAAACAAACAAACAAAAAAAAAACAAAAAAAAAAACTATATTACTGGAAGCAGAAATATCAAAGGCACAAAAGGGATTCAATATGTGGTCCACTTGTTGTTGTTGTTGTTGTTGTTGTTGTTGTTGTTAAGAGGTAGGGTCTTGCTCTGTCACCCAGGCTGGAGTGCAGTGGCATGACCATACCTCATCACACCCTTGAACTCCTGGGTTCAAGCAATTCTCCCGAGTAGCTAGGACTATAGGCACATGCCACCATGCTTAGTTAATTATTTTATTTTTTGTAGAGAGGAGCATTTCACTATGTTTCCCAGGTGGGTCTCAATCTCCTGACCTTAAGCAATACTTCCATCTTAGCCTCCCCAAATAATGGGATTATAGATGTGAGCCACCATGCCCAGCCAGTCCACATTTATTTATTCTTATTTATTTATTATTTATTTATTTATTCCAGTTCGCATATCTTTTTGAGGACCGCACATTTAAACCAAGACCTAAAAGTTGAGAAGAAAAATTCAAGAAATGAGCTAAAAATGAAAGCAGACAGACAGCAAATCCCAGTCCCTGAGGCAGGGAAGAGACTGATGTGGTGGAGAAACCTGCTCCGGGGTCTCCGTCCTTCTAGGATAAATTATTAACTTGACATAACCTCCCCAAACAGGCTGCTTCCAAGCATTTTACATAGATGTCAAAAATCTGAAGGCGGCCTAGAGGTCTGCATGAAGTGCATGGGATAGAGTAGTATAGATTATCCTGGAGCTACAATGGGGGAAGTGAGGAGGCAAGGGGCACCTAACAAGGAGTTGTGACATTCCTCAAATGCAACCAGAGTCCAACGAAGAGTTTTAATCTAGATTGTAATATGAAGTTATTTATTTATTTTTGACCAATTGCAGTAACTTTTTTGTTTCTTCCTTACCCCTAATGACCTGTCTTTTAAGAAATAGCCAATCCATACTTGGGAGGCTGAGGCAGGAGAATGGCATGAACTCAGGAGGTGGAGGTTGCCCTGAGCCGAGATAGAGCCACTGCACTCCAGCCTGGGCGACAGAGCGAGACTCCGTTTCAAAAAAAAAGAAAAGAAAGAAATAGCCAATCCAATAGCAGCAAGAATATGGCAACGTCACCAAGTGAAAGAATAAAACAAAGTCAAATGTTTGAGTCTGGCCCTGGCCTCTTGCGAGAATACTGTGCCTAAGCCAGAGCACCACTTCCTCCCTTACAACTCTTAATGTCAAGAGCTGAAAGGATTGCAAATTCCACACTAAGCCTGCTGAGTTTTCAGAGGTTTATAAAATTATGGTATCACCACGATTCTTGATATTTCAGTTAGTCAGTCATTTTCAACAAAATATCACCAAAATGTAGGGAACAAGGCAAAGGAGCGCAGCGGAAATACTCCGAGTTCTTTGTGTCCTTGGAGGACAATTATCACCTTGATAGGGCCCTGTTCTCCACCTCTCGAAACAGGCTGCCCCTAAGACTTTAATACAAATGTGAAAAATTCAACGACTACGGGGGTCAGGAAGGGAATAGAAACGATTAAAATGGGTCTGATGGAGACTGTGGCAAACTCCGAATTATATACCCCATCTAAAGAGGTCAGGAGCTTCTCAGCTGCAGCTTATTGCTACCCTGCAGGATTACAGACACATATTTTAAAGAGAAGCCAAAATCTCTATGTTAAATGCTGGAAACTAATTGAAAGTTGTTTTAAGTTACTGTGTGGACCAATTTTTTAAAAAGAAAAAGGAAGAAGGAAATGCCAATCTTGCAGCTTAGATTTGACCTGCCAGTAATGAGTTTGCAAATTCTCCCTTAAGGTATCTTTGGAAACTCACACAAACTTCAATCCTTCCAGGCCTCCTCCTGTTTTCTGGAACCACCAATGGAATCCTCTAAGAGTTAGAAAAACTTCTCAGAAGAGCCAGTAAACAATACATTGGTGTCCTCACTTGGACTCGGGAAGGGGAACATCACACACCGGGGCCTATCATGGGGAGGGGGGAGGGGGGAGGGATTGCACTGGGAGTTATACCTGATGTAAATGACTGGTTGATGGGTCCTGACGAGTTGATGGGTGCAGCACAGCAACATGGCACAAGTATACATATGTAACAAACCTGCACATTATGCACATGTACCCTAGAACTTAAAGTATAATAATAATAAATAAACAAATAAATAAAACAGAGTTTTAATATTAAACACTTTCCTTGAAAACTGCAGTAAGCATAAGCAAGGAAAAATAAAAGAGAATGAACAAGAGTCAAAAATCAGAACTGAGATATAAAAGAAAGTGAAGGAATAATTAACACAATGATGGAAAGTAGGAAAACAGAAACTATAAAAATGTGACTAAAGTTAATACATGAGAAAAGTAGGGAGAACAATGCTCAGGCAATACCCTAGTGACCCATGTATAAGAGAGGGGAATAGAGAACAGAATTCCCAGGCCCATGAGAACACAATAGGGGGTGCTAATGGGAGTGAGTGGCAGTCGTGATGAACTGGATACAGGAGATAATTAACTAGTGGAGAATAGCTTAATGAGAGTACATTTCTGCTAGAAGGAGTTAAGATTTGAAGGGAACCACTATTACTATTAATGTTACATGAGGAAAATAATTTTGTGAACGATTTTCATGGTCTGCTCATACCACTAGCACATTAGAAAGAATATGATGAACGTGAGAGCTTGATCTCTTACAAATTGTGATTTCCTGAGAGGTAAGGAAGGGGCACATAAGCGTATGCCCAGTGTGTTGTTCTGGTTATATCTGTATGAGAAAACACTTTATTAATAAACAACTCTCAGGAGAACAATAGCAACCACCCAGTTCTGAATCTCCCCACATTCACTCTAGAAAGCCATCAAATTGATTAAAAGAGTAATTAAAACTATATGATTTTTCACTCTGACAAAAATGCATATTAAAATATTTAGGGATAAAGGGCTGATGTACGCCACTTGCCCTCAGACTGTTCAGAGGAGAAAAACTTTCTAACTTTTCAAGTATGGTCATTGATTTATGGATTCATTGTTCATTCATTCCACAAGCATCATCTGTTACATATGCTTTATTCAACATTACTTCTCCAAACTGAGTGCCTGTTATTTTATATGTGCTTAGGAGGTATATCTAGTAAAACTAGTGCTACTTCTCACACTCAAAAAAAAAAAAATGTAGAAGTCCAGCTTCACGAAACAATGAGAATATTGCTGGCATGTATTGCATTTCACCTAAAGATGTATTAGAATTAATTTGCATGTCAGAGAGTAAAACTTTCCAAACTCCCTCAAAGTTTCACTTTCAAAAGTAACTACCCACATCTCTTAAACCTTTCTATTTGCAAAATTTAACAGAACTCCTGACTTTCTTCTTACATCCCTTATCCCTGTCTGACCAAACTCTTCCAATCTCTAAGTCCTTTTGTGCCATTTCTTATGTTGATGATCAGAATCTCTCAGATTCTTGCAGTCTCTCTTCTGCTATACTCAGCATATTGAGGGTCTTACAGGCACAAAAAATGACTGTGAACCCAAGTCAAAAGGGAGAAGGAGTTCAGGGATGCAATAGAAGTGGAAATGAAAGGAAAATACTTAAAATAATTGTATAGTTTCCCTTATTCCTATAACATAGTTGTATGTGTAGTAAGTAAAACACAGTATTCTACCGTTTCTTCAAATAAAAAAAAGACAGTTTCTTTTTTGAAAACCTCCCAATATGGTATTAGTCTAGACTCTAGACAAGAAAAGAAGCAAAAGGAGAGAAATAGTAAGAGAGAGGTAAAAGAGAAGAAGGAGGAGGAGGAGAAGGAAGAAGAAGAAAGCGGGGAGGAAGAGAGAAAAGAAGTAAAGAAGGATGCAGGTGTGAAAGGATAATAAATCTCAGGGCCCCAAAGTCACTAAGCCAAAGGGAAAGTCAAACTGGGAATCGCATCAAGCGAACCTGCCTCCCATTTTATTCTAAATAAGATAGCTATGAAGATTTAAAAAGCTACATACCGAGAGTTTGGGGATCTACAGCAACCAAAGGCTTTTCCCTGACTTCATATGACTGCGGCAGGCGAGCGAGTGAGTCGTCCCTGAGGAAAAAGAGGCAAGGCTTTTCCGAGATCGTCTCAGCGATGGCGCTTCGGTCGCGGTTCTGGGGGTTCTCCGTTTGCAGGAACCCTGGGTGCAGGTTCGCAGCCCTCTCAACCAGCTCCAAGCCGGCGGCGAAACTTGAAGTGCACCCGGTGGAAAATGAAGCTGTCGCCCCAGAGTTCACCAATCGGAACCCCCGGAACCTGGAGCTTCTATCTGTAGCCAGGAAAGAGCGGGGCTAGCGGATGGTGTGGCCCTCCCGTGAGTTCTGGCACAGGTTGCGAGTTATAAGGACTCAGCGTCATGTAGAAGCACTTGTGGAGCATCAAAATGGGAAGGTTGTGGTTTCGGCATCCACTCGTGAATGGGCTATTAAAAAGCACCTTTATAGTACCAGAAATGTGGTGGCTTGTGAGAGTATAGGACGAGTACTGGCACAGAGATGCTTAGAGGCGGGAATCAACTTCATGGTCTACCAACCAACCCCATGGGAGGCAGCCTTAGACTCGATGAAACGACTACAAAGTGCCATGACAGAAGGTGGTTTGGTTCTACGGGAACCTCAGAGAATCTATGAATAAATGAATAAATGGAAGCATTAATTGTTTTGAACATGTAAATATAAAACTGTCAGCCACTACCGCCATCAAAAGAGAGCATCTGGAAGAACAGCCAGCTTGGAAGTTTTACAGCAATAATGTTGCAGTGGAATATTATTTGTAGTTAAGGTCATCCTCCTTCCCTTTCTGTTTTTTTAAATCAAGAACTACATTCTGCCCCTGTCTTGGGCTTCAGAAGCATCTAAGAAAAGCAGTCGTCAATTATAATTAACTTTCAAAGGGCAAGTCAGAAGTTGTCTATAAATTACAAAATAATTTAAGAGTTATGAACTCTTAAAAAAAAAAAAAAAGCTACATACCTCCTCACAATTAAGCCATAAGGAAATTCCTTGTGGGCTTCAAGATCTTTACCCTAAAACAGTTCTGCTGAACTTCACCCTGGTAATGTAAATTGATAGCTTATCTTCATAGGCGAGGGACAAAGGACAGAACTCAAAGTCATCCCTCTGCTCACCTGAGACAAATGTGTATCATTTCTTCCTCTGACCTGTTGTTTATGTAAAAATGCAGATTCACTGAGCCAGACTAAGACATAAGTGACTATTACTTTACCCCTTTCTCACATGTAGATTGTGTATTTAGTGAAAGGCTAATCAAAGCCCAAAAGAATACAACCTTTGTTTCTTATCTACGCATGACCTGGAAGCACCCCCTCCAACCCAGCTTCAAGTTGTCCTGCCTTTTTGGACCAAACCAAAGTACATCTTCACATGTTGATTGATGTCTCTTGTCTCCCTACAATGTATAAAACCAAGCTGTGCCACGACCACCTTGGGCACATGTCATCAGAATCCCCTGAGGCTGTGTCACAGACACATCATTAACCTTGGCAAAATAAACTTCGTAAATTGACGGATACCTGTCTCAGACACTTTGGGTTTGCACAGGTGGTAATAGAACTAGGTATAATATGAGAATTTCTATTGGTGTGATGGTCATATATGCCTTGAGACAGCACTGGAATATGATTGTGATTTTTGTGTGTTTATTTACAGAGCACCCTTCACTCTCAAGTGTCTCAATTTAGATGAGAAATTATGTTTGACAGATCAATCAGCAGAATAGAATGAGGTCTAACTTTGATATTACCGAAGTACCTTTACAAAGACAGAGTTGGTCTTTATCCATAAGATCTCAAAACTAGATTTTCCGTAGATGAATTCTTCAGGGAAGATATCTGCTAACTGTTGGCTTCTAATTGTAATTTTATTCATGGCTCTTGAGAAAACTGCATACATTTTAACCTCTTCATGTAACTGAGTGTCCCTCACTTTTCTAAGAGGTGGTTTAATTATTATTACTATTATCTGCTTTCTCTTCCATTCTCGTTTTCTGGTTTCCCACTTCCTACTTAGCCCTTTAAAAATGCAAATGTATTCTTTCTCATCTCCCTCACCAGACATGTCCTGCAATGCAACTTCTAACTCTTTGCTCCAAGATAGGTCTCTCCTTGAGAGTCGACGGTCACTTTGCAGACCAAAGCATACCCACCACAGAAGTCTCACCTCCAGGGAGTTACCTTCAAACTTCCACTCTTGCCTCAGGGCTTTCATTCACCAGGAGGGCATGTCAAAAGCATGCCTACTTGGCCACTTTTACAAATTATTTCTTCCATGGAAGGTGTCATCTCAACTGTTCTGTAGATAAGGCACCAAGTTAGTAGAGGGGTCCCCTGCTCTGGCTCAATTTCCCCTTACCTTATAAAAATATCCACTTTCTGCTCCAAAGATGAAGTGCCACATTTAAAGGCAGGAGACTTTGTACCCTTCCTCCAAGTTAACTTCAGAATAAATTCACATTTTTTGTATCAGACCTCTATCTTGTTAATTGGACTTTACATGCAGTGAGCAACTAACTTGCATTTTGGTTACATTCAAACACCAAAAATCTCCAATATGAGATTAAATGAATCAGTTGCTGAGGGTGTTCTAGGCTGGGCCTTTTCTGACCTTTGGAAAACTAGCTGATTTTTTGGATTACAGAGACAATGAACAACAAGGTTTTGATACAGACAGGAGACAGGGAAATACTGAATAGAAGAGGGTGGTTCCCCAGCAAAGGCCCCACCCTCAAGCCTGGAAACCCACACCCCTAAATGGGAATAGGCATTCCTGCATTCGCACCCAAATGTTGCCTTTTGGCCCACCACACTCCCATATCCTGTACCCATATAAACCCCAAACCCCAGGCTCTATGAGCAGAAGAGCAGAGGAGCAGAACAGTGGTGTGGCACAGGAGAGAGGAGAAGGAGTGTCTGAACATCAAGAGGAGTTCGGCCGGGGATGGTCAGAAAGGAGATGGGCCACCGGATGACCGAACTCCAGGGGAAGATCATCTTTCCACTCCATCCCCTTTCCAGCTCCCCGTTCTTCCCACTGAAAGTCACCTCCATCTGGCAATAAAATCCCCTGCATTTATCATCCTTTAATTTGTCTGTGTGACCTGATTCTTCCTGGACACTGGACAAGGACCTAGGTACCAAGAAGGCACTGAGCTGGTTAACACTTAAGCCATCTGCAGAAGGCAGAGTGAAAAAAGCACTGTAACACATGTAGTGGGGTTTCCAGAGTCACAGACACCCACCCTTAGAGGTTACTGTGGGGCTGGAGCCCACAGTCACTTGCCCTTGCTCCTGCACATGCCCATCTAAGTGCTCCTCCTCCTGTAAGAGGTTTGAGCACATAGCGGCCAAACAGGTGAGACACACCTGACATCCTGTGAGGGGGGTCAGGGAACTCTCCCATTTCAGTCCCAATCTTTCCAACTTCAAGGGCTAATTTTGACAATTCCAATGATGTCAAATTATTATCTTCACAGAATAATCGAACAAATCAATGCTCAATTCTGAAGTGAAATTAAGACAGCCTTGATTGAGCCACTCTGGAAGGTGAGTGCTGTAGACCTAGTCTGTTGAAAGCACATATTCCAAATGTCTTTAAAAAGCATACTTTATACATGTGAGCCTATTTTATGTAACAAGTGGGAAATTTTTTAAATCTTTCTAGAACTCAACATTGGTACTTTTTAGGAATGACGGTCAAAGAATAGGAAACATGTAATTTTTAAAACTTCCTTCACTCTCCTTTCACCTTTTTCTGATAAGTTTTCTGCCTCAGATATCAGCTATATGCAATCAATTAAATGAATAAACAGTTCTCTTTGAGAATTCAAAAGCTCAGTCATTTGACTGATTGAAATGCCTGGCTTAGCTTCCTAGGGGTTCTTTTCTCTTGTATGTAAATTTAAGTTAATCACTGCCAAAATTTGCATATAAAGAATCTGTGGTTTTTAAATATATATAGTCTTTAAGGCTTCTTTTTCTCATTTTTTAAAAAGCCCCCAAGGAAGGAGGAAATGGTGAATTACTAATCAATAGGCATAAGGTTTCAGATAAACAAGATGAATAAACTCCAGCAATCTGCTGTCTAACATTGTACTGATAGTTAACAATATGTATTGTATGTTTTAAAATGTGTTAATATGGTAGATCTCACATTAAGTGTTCTTATCACAATAAATATGCATTTAAAAAAAAAAAAAAGCCCAAGGAGGTAGGTGTGTGACCCTCTCAGAGAAAATACAATCTGAAAATGACTAGGTATCAAGTGACAAGTATGCATTCTACTATACGGTACTGTTCCTGTGAAATCTCTAATGAAGTTTGAAGCAGCCCTTTAAAGCTTTTCATGTCTTCTAGTTTAATTCACAGTTTCCTTAATCTGCAAAATGAGTTGCTGTGATAAAACAAGTCCTATTCAAAAGTGAATGTTTTGAAAATAAAATTACCCAGAGGAGATAACGCTCAAATTCAACACATAGTTTTTAAAGACTCATTATGTACCAAGCAGTTTTAGGTACTGTGAGGAACATAAAAATAAAGACGACACAGTTTAGTCCTCCTAGAACTCATAATCTAGTGGAGGAGGAAAAAGCCATAAATAAGCCCATGCAAGACAGCCTGAACATGAGACATAACAATGTAGAATGGAGGAGTTGTGTGAAAACAAAATCCAGTCCCATCCTGAACAAGCTGACAATTTCCTAGCAGAGACAAATCTTCTACCAATGATAACATCAAGCAGAATGTCTTAAGAGGCTTATTAAAAGTGTACACAATGCAATTGTGTCAGATACAAACATTTGTAAAGTGTCTACTATTTGCCAATCTCTATGCATAACACTGGCATATTCACTGGCTCATTTAAAGAAAGGTGATACTAATTCTGAGAGGACCTTGAGGAAGTTCTGATGGATATCTAGAAAAGTGGTACAAATTGAACAAAAGCAAGAGCTTATAATTTTGCTCCCCTGGCTGGTTTGTCAGAGACCTCCATTTGTTCTCCAGCACCTGTACATTTTTTCTTAATACAATTATACAAGTTATGCTGGCAACAGCCATCACCAAGTACGCTATTGACTCTCTCAACCTGTCAACCTGGAAAAAATGAGACACGTCATTAAAGATTACTGATAGGGATACCCTAGCAAAAATTTAGTGATCTGAAAGTTCTAAAAATTTAAGGATTTTATGTTTTCTTTTGCATAAGGGAAGTTTTATGGCAAATGTCTTAAGATTTGGCTGTAATTGGTCAGACTTGTTTTTTCTTTAGTTCTTTAGGCAATATAAAACAATAATGGCTCATGCCTGTAATCCCAGCACTTTGGGAGGCTGAGACGAGAGGATCACGAGGTCAGGAGTACAAGACCAGCCTGGGCAACATAGTGAAACCACGTCTCTATTAAAAATACAAAAAAAAATTGGCCAGGCAAGGTGGCACATGCCTGTAATCCCAGCTGCTCAGGAGGCTGAGGCAGGAGAATCACTTGAACCCAGGAGGTGGAGTTTGCAGTGAGCCGAGATCGCACCATAGCACTCCAGCCTGGCAACAGAGCAAGACTCCATCTCAAAAAAAAGCAAAAAAAAAAAAAAAAAACCAATGAAAAATATATACCTTAGTAACTAAGAATAGGAAGGGCAAAGAGCCAAAAGGGGCTAAATTTTAGAAATTCCTGACTCATACTGTTGTAGTATTAGTGTTCCATCAGCAAAGTTTAGTTGTGAAGAGAATACAATACTCAAATTTGAATGTATTAGACTGATCCTTGAATACTTTGTCTATAATTGTGTCAGTCTTTAATTTTTTTTTACTTCAAAAAAACATAAATGTTACTGTGGTGGGAAAATAGGCCCTAAAATTAAATTGTGCGATCTTTACTTAATCATGGTACAGTACACATTGTTCTAACAGCTGCCAGAAATCAAAGCTGGTTGCTTGTTAATGGCAATAGCATAATCATGATGCAACTCAAAGTTGATCTTGTCCATTGAAAATTGATGTCATGCACCACATGTAGTGTACAATTCCTACAAATTGCCAGGAATGAATTTGACAGGCTAGCATCCAATTTTCTTTAGGAAAACTTGTCCGTAGTCCTTTCAATCTTGCAAACTACCCAAGGATCTTAATGTATATTAAATGTATCTAAAGTTGACTGTGATAACGGCAATGGTCTTTAACTGCACCCTGATGATTTGTAGCTTCTTGTTTTTCATGTAATATCAGAGTGACCTGTGTACTAAACTTAATGGCTGCCTGATTGCTTATACTTCAGGGTTTTTTTTTTTTTAAGTTTACCAGTTCTGCAGACGATTTCTATAAAGAAGAAAATTACAAATGCCATCAATTAGTTATCATGACTTCTACTGAAGATACATTAATTTAGTTGTATTAGGTTTAGAAGTATTCCTCCGATTCCTTAGTCTATTAGCACTTTGAGTTTATCTATCTAAAATGACAATATTATTCTTTTCATCTGCTAGTTAAATATTTTTAAAGAAACACTGCTCCAACTGTCAAAGATTTATTTTCTTAAATTTGTTAACCCCAAATTGTTACCATATAATTAACTATAATCACAGCTAATGTTGCCTTATTCAATGTTCTTAAACATATTTAAACTTCTCCAATCTGCATTTTGGTGTTTCAAAAACAATTTTTGTTCTTCCTGGCATTAATTCATTAACATTTACCTGACAAAAGATATATAATATATAATTTTGGGATGACATTATATATATATATATTTGGGATGAAAATATATAATTTTGGGATGACATAAGAGTACTATAGAAAATATTGACTTATGTTGTGAAATGTATTTACACAAAAATTTTTAAATTCTTAATACATCCTTTTTGTATAGACTTCTATACAGATTTAGCATACAATGTTTGTTGAAAGTTGAATTAGTCATGATATGCTAGCCTAAACTTTGGTAAAAAGAAAAATACAAGAAATCTGAAATTTTAGTAATTTAATCCAGTAAGGATTTATTTCTTGCTCACATCAAGTTCAGTGCAAATTGGGCACCCCTCCTTCATCTCATAGGTACCTCAGTAACATATGATTTCCAAAGTCCCCACTTCAGAAGAAGAGAGACGAGAAGAATTGTTGCATGAGTTGTTTTTAAGGGACAGGCCTAGGTGTGATTTACCCTGGCAAGTGGCCACAATGTGCAAGGGAGCTTGGGAAACTGCCATGCGCCCGAAAGGAGGAAAGTGAAATGGAATTTGGTAAACACATAGCATTGTCCCTGCCACACAAAGTCTTCAAGAAAAATACTTGCAGGACCGAAGAAAACAGGATGCATTTTTTTAAAGCAGTTAAAAATCAGAGTTAGTTTCATGCTAGTGTAAAATGACATTCTGAGTCACAGAGACCATGAACCTCAATGTGGAAGTATTACTTAAAAATTAACCTTCTAATTTTAAAACAAATCCAACACTCTTTATGCCTTTTTATCAAAGGTACAGATGACTGTTTAAAATATGGCACTAACCTAAATATTTCCTACATTTCTTCCAATGAGGAAGGTCATATGATTTCCCTTTCAGACTCTTTTTAGATCATCTTGTTTCTTATGTGAATTATATCACACCCACCATGTCTCTGCTGCCATCAGAGACAAATGTAGCCTCCCCTTTGGAGCCTCTTCTTACAGATCAGGTATTCATTCTGATTATTCACCATCTGTGCTGTTTTCATTAATAAATAGTTTGAATATTACCATTTCAGTATTTACACATTGTCTTGCACTCATGTGCATACAGGCACACATCTGCACACAGTTATTCATGCACACACACAATGGTCACCATCAATTTATTTTCCGCTGCCTTGCTTTATTCTCTTCCGGTGCATTTTTTAATATGCATTTATTTGCTTTTTGTTTTGTATACTGTTAGGTCCCTTTCTACTAGGACAGGATCTGGCAGCTAGGTTCTGCTTAATTAATAATTGATAAATAATGGAGTAAATGAAAATGTTTTATGTTTCAGTGTCAGTGAGGGTATGTATCTCTCTGTGCTCCCCTTTCATCACATGAAAGAAAATAAGGTAAGAATCTTTGACTTCTCAGTTGATTTTGGAAATTGTGCAATGTACCAAGAAAAACTATGGCATTTATTTTTTGAAAAAATCTTAATTTATTTAATGTGACCCCAGGTTTTTTTTAGAAGAAAAACTAAGGTTTGGAGAGTCGAAGCAGCTTGCCTATAGCTGGTGTTACTCATGTTGCACACTCACAAGCATATTGTTACCTAGATCTGTGTGAGAAGAATTCTCCTTTTTTTTTCATTTTACTTTCCATAACTGATTTTACCTTTCTCACGAGTGCTAACCCTTTGAAAGGCAGGTGAGAAAGTGGAAGGTAATAGTGTATAGATTCAGTTTTAAAAGTTTTGTAGGGAACTCAATCTCATTTGGGTAAATGCTTGTTTTCAGACTTTTTCCTTCTTCTTCTGATCCCCAAAATGGCATCTGG
The DNA here is from genome assembly GCF_043159975.1 of Macaca nemestrina. NCBI lineage: Eukaryota > Metazoa > Chordata > Mammalia > Primates > Cercopithecidae > Macaca > Macaca nemestrina. The sequence goes on from NC_092134.1 coordinate 108,740,844, forward strand.
ATGCATGTAAGAGCTTAAGAAATGTGTTGGTGATGGAAGAAGGGATGTCAGAGAAATGCTTTCTCTCTGGTATTTTCCGGGTTCTGGGATAGGTTTGGTCCATGACTGATGTTTACTGACATGCAACTGCTCATCTGGGCTTTCAGAGAATTTCCATGTGCCTGACACTAAAGTCTGCGACCCTGGCCCTTTATTTCTAATCACAAAGTTCCCGTATACCATGCTGGGTTTTTTTCCCAACTCTAATTCCCCCTGGGTACATTGATCTTGGCACTTCACTGGCCACAGATCAGAGCCTGAAGGAATTTGTGGACCCTTCTTCCCAGTCACCTGCAAGCACCAGTGTTGTGACATCTTTACCCAGCCACCTCTAATCACCAATGATGGAAATGACACAAAGCCCAATGCAAGGATCTTCTTAGAAGCCTATTACCTTTCCAGATTCTGAATCAGTAAGAAAGCTACTAGCACCAAATGTATTGAGTCTCTTCAAACCCATGTGAATGTTTGTATAGCACCATTTCACAAAGAGCCACCAAGCGTGTGTATTGTGTAGAAGGGGAAGAGCCACTAGTGTGTGAGGGTTGGAGAGGACACTGGAGTCCAACATCTCTCTGACTTCTGCCTCTTCCTTTTCTTCATACATTTCATTGGGTTGGATCAATCTGGCATTACAATTTCTGCAATATTTGACAAGAATTCTTCTTATAATGTATCTAATTCAATGTAATTCCTGGTTTAATCTGGTACAGATTACATTTAGTGTGCCATTTTGCTCTCAAAAGTGTCCCAATTCAGATGCTAAATTATACGGTCATTTTACTTAAAAAAAAAAAAAAAAAAAAAATCTGTTTCCAGATCTCTAAATTTGCTTTGACATGCAAAAAAGGCTTAAAGAAATTTAGAAATCGAGAAATCATTTTCTCCAGGGACAAAGCCTGACTTTCAAGAAAATTAATCAATCCTAAGGCTGGACAAAAGAGAGATCAATGTGAGCTAGAATATATTATCTGGGAGTAATAATATCTTGATGTGCTAAGGTGTTTTATTTTAACTAGTAGAGTTTTCTTTGAAATAAATGTCTTTAGGATTTCTAGGGACAAGTGAGACAGGAAAAAGAAAAAGACCACTCCAAGGACTAATCAAGTTCAAATTACAAGAGCTACAAGGCATGGAAAAGTAGAAACATGGTTCAACCCCTAGACAATTATAGGAAGAAGAGTAGTCCAAAAAATGGGTTGGTGGTGCAGGGAAAGTCTCCTTTTCACCTCCCAACCTCCAAACATACTTCTAGATCAACCACAAGCCTGAGAATATGACATTGGCCCAGGTAACAAGTGAAACAGACAAAAAGGTGGTTTTGTCCTGACAGTGCCATGGAGCATTCAGGTGTCCAGTCTCCTTTTCAATAGGACAGAGACCAACCACCTTGCTCTGGTTTCAGAGGATATACAATATCAGATTCAGGAAGTTGAAGATGTTAGAAGGAGTTTTACAAAGCTAAATTCAGAAGAGAAGCTGAAAATATTGGGGGAAAGTATATGCTTAAAGAAGTTACAATTGTTCCCCTTTGGTCAAATTCATTAAATGTAGTCAGAATACATAGTCACTGGTTCAGTTCACACACATGCGTATCATCAATGATCAATGATGACTCTGAAACTAAACATGAAAAACTATGAAATACTCCCTTTCCCAAAAAGAGGAAAAAGAAAAGTCAGCCTGTGTTTAGTTACTTTAAACTCAAGACCTTTAGAATTTAAGATCATCTGTTATGAAGTAAGAAAGCTTATCTCTTTTAATTATTTTGCTGACCCATTGCTAAAATAAGGCATTGTACATACGTATTCAAATGGAGTCAGTCACATGCTGCCAAAACAAAGTAAAGAATGATATGTCATTCAGAAAAACTACAAAATCTTTAAAAGAAAACTAAGTTTTATCAAAGGCAGTCTTTTAAGATAAGACTGATTTTATTCCCACTTTTCTACAAGATCTATTTTATCTTCCCAATATTTTATATAAATTAGTCACAAACTTTCTCAAATATTATTAAAAGATAGAATTTATTGAGCCTTACTGTAGGCCAAGCACTAGGTAAAGTATTTCTTGGGACATTGTGGAAGGTGCTATTAGTATATCTGTATTAGTCAGAGTTCTCCAGAGAAATAGAACCAATAGAATGTTAAAAAAATATATATGAAAACATATTCCCATAGAATGCCAAGACCTCTCACACAGATAAGGTGTCCCATAGATAAGTCTATATATGGACAGATATTTATTTTTCAAAACTGACTTATGCAATAACAGAGGTTGGCAAAGTCAAAATCTACAGGGTGTGCTGGCAGACTAGAGACCCTGGGAGAGCCAGTGCTGCAGTTCCAGTCCAAAGGAAGTCTGCTACAGAATTCCCTCTTGCTCAAGGGAGGTCACTCTTGGTTCTGTTGAGGACTTCAAGTGATTGGATGAGGCCTACCCATGTTATAGGGCAATCTCTACTCAAAGTCCACGAGGTAAATGTGTATCTCAATCAAAAACAACCAAAAGAATGTTTAGACAGATATTTGGGCACCATGGCCCAATCAAGTTGACACATAAAATTAACCATCACAAGGCTCCTTTATTTGTCAGATAAGAAGACAGAGGCATAGGGAAATTACTCACATGAGGTCACAAGCTAGTAAGTTACAGGGCCAGAACTCCAACAAAGTTTATTTGTTTGGAAATTTAGCACACTAAACCACCATGCTTTACAACAGGGCAACTGAGAGTTTGATAAGTTAATTGGGAAAGTTGGATCTTTCCAGACAAATGAAATAGTATGCATTAAGGCTCAGAGTATTAAAAATGCCTGGCTTGTCAAGGGAATACGGTAAAGTCCAGCATCATAATAATGAATTTACTACTTAGTTTGTTATATATTTTTTAATTGGTCACTCTATATTGACCTGGTTTCTAATGATTTACATGTTTCTTAAATGATACACCTAGAATATCAGGAAACTGAGACCTGAAACCCACAGATATTCTTGGTCACCCACAGATTTCCTTTCTCATCCTTATGCATTGTTGTTACATCCTTAGCTCAAGTTGAGGGATGGTTTTAGAGCTTGCTGTGCGGAACAGACAATTCTGTTGACTCTTAGGTTGTCCTTAAGTGTGTCTCTGAAGTGAATATTCCCGAAAAGAGTTTACTTTCATTTCTTAAGGCAAGAAAATATTTTGCTTTTCCTGAAATACTAGTATTTTCCTTTTGCACAGACAATGCAAATAATTCTATTGTAATAATTCTTTTTTTTTTTTTTTTTTTTTTTGACAGAGTCTCACTCTGTCACCCAGGCTGAAGTGCAGTGGCATATCCTCAGCTCACTGCAACCTCTGCCTCCCAGGTTCAAGTGATTCTCCTGCTTCAGCCTCCCAAGTAGCTGGGATTACAGGCACATGCCACTACACCAGGCTGATGTTTGTATTTTTAGTAGAGACAGGGTTTCACCATGGTGGCCAGCCTGGTCTTGAACTCCTGGCCTCAGGTGATCCACCTGCCTCAGCCTCCCAAAGTGTTGGGATTACAGGCATGAGCCACCGCTCCCAGCCTTGTAATAATTGTTCTTATTTCCCCTCACCCCTGCTCTCTTATCTTTGTTATTCAATTTTAATTTTGTTTTAGTTTTATACCCTTCTATCTTTATTTTTATTAAGAGACGGGCGGATCACGAGGTCAGGATATCGAGACCATCCTGGCTAACACGGTGAAACCCCGTCTCTGCTAAAAAATACAAAAAACTAGCCGGGCGCGGTGGCGGGCGCCTGTAGTCCCAACTACTCGGGAGGCTGAGGCAGGAGAATGGCGTGAACCCGGGAGGCGGAGCTTGCAGTGAGCTGAGATCCGGCCACTGCACTCCAGCCTGGGTGGCAGAGCCAGACTCTGTCTCAAAAAAAAAAAAAAAAAAAAGAACCACTTCACATTCTTTATGCTGCAAAACAGGGAATAGAAGAATAAATGTGTGAGTGAATAAATCAATGAGCAAGTCAATAAACAAACAAACAACTGGCAAAGAAATAAATAGCTTTCCATGACTTCGCTCTTGCCAGAAAAAAAAAAGCAGGGAAATTTCAACCCCAAATTCTACCCTGCTGGTTCAAGAGATGATAGGTTTCACATGAGTTCACGAAGACCTATGATTGCTTTTTGTCAAATGTCTTGAGAGGCTATTTTTCTCATTAACCCTGACTTATAAATAATTCAATTGATGTCTTGACTCCTAGTTGTAGGTTCTTCTTTAGTCACATCTCTTAAATTACCAATGCCCTAGGTTCCATGTGCAAATAAAATTTCAATAGCCCTATTTTGACATTATTTGTAAATATCTCAGTGTACTTATAGCTTTGGTCCTAGTTACAAGATCTCTTTCTCTCTCTCTCTCTCTCTCTCCCCCTCCCTCCCTCTCCCTCTCTCCCTCCCTAACAAAATCTCCATGTTGTGTGTATCAGTGGTACATTCCTTTTTATTGCTGAGGAGTATGTTACTGTATGAATCTACCACAGGTTTTAATCATTCACCAGTTGAAGGACATTTTGTTTCTAGTTTTTGACAATTATGAATAGTGTTGACATAAATTCTCACATACAGGTTTTTGCATGAATATAAGATTTTATTTCAGGGGAACCAATAAATACCTAGTAGTAGGATTGCGAAGCTATAAGAGAAGTAAATGTTTTTAGTAAGAAGTCACCAAACTGGTTTTTAAATTGGCTGTACCTTTTTCCATTTTCAGCAGTAATATAAGAAAGCGCTCGCTACTGGCAGTTTTACAGTTTTTTAACTTTTAGCCATTTTGGTAGCAGTGCAGTGGCAGCTCATTGTGGTCTTAATTTGCATTTCTGTGATGGCTGATAATATTAACATCTTTTCATGTTCTTATTTATTACCTACCCATTAATGTAAATCTGTAAAGAGAGCTAAAGATAGTTACCTTAAAGTGTATAAATAACATTTTTATATCATTAGAGTTGTGGTAGAGCCAAGACATGAGTGATAAGAAACCAGTCTAAAGCATTCTGCTATGTTCTGAAAGACACTGGCATGAATCTTAATTGATGGAGTCTATTAAAATCTCCTTTGGGGGAGGGACTATAGGATTTATTCCTGAGTATGTGGTAATATAGCTACCTCAGTTAAATTGAGCTGAATGGGTCAAATTAAGGTAATTCAAGCCCCTACAACTCTTCTGCCCCTTTGAGATAAGAATTTCTTGATGCTACAACCTCTTGAGATTATCCATCTCTTTTCGAAAAACGGAGAAACATATGAAAATAAATGTCTTGGTCTATATTAACTGTCACTCCTTAGATCATTGAATTTTCCTTTATGATTTTAGTTCTCCCACTAACATTAAAAAATAGATACAAGTGGCCATAAAATTTAGTATGTATATTTAAATATCTATATTATATAAGATGTTTAAGTGTATATTTATATTTTATATTATTTATATAATTATTATGTTTATATTATATATTTATATATTAAATATATATTTATCTATATTTTATATAAATATATAAACATTATACATAATATTTAAATATATTTTAAAAGGTATATTATATGTTTATTTATTATATATATTATATTTTATATATACATATTTAAATGTTGTATAATATGTATATATTAAATATAAATAGCTTATAGTAAAGGACATTTGCAGGAGATGAGCTATATAAACCAAGCATCCTTTTCAGATAACAAAAGCTGCTAACATCTTGCTATGGCTTGAATATTTGTTCCCTTCAACACTCAAGTTGAAACTTAATCCCCCGTGTGACGGTATTGAGAGGTGAGCCTTTCAGAGGGGATTGGGTCATAAGGGCTCTTCATGGATTCATGGATTAATAGATTAATGGGTTATTGGGTTTATAGGTTATCACAAGATTGGGACTGGTTTCTTTGTCAGAAGAGGAAGAGAAACCTGAGTTAGCACACTCAGTCCTCTCACTGTACAATGCCCTGCTCCGCCTCCAGACTGCGGAGTCCCCACCAGCAAGAAGACTCTCTCCAGATGTGGCCCCTCGACCTTGAACTTCTCAGCTTCCATAACTGTAAGAAATAAATTCCTTTTGTTTATAAATTACCCAGTTTCAAGTATTCTTTCATAAGCAACAGAAAATGAACTGAGACACATCTGTATTGAAATTTTCTTTTTTACAACATTTGTTGAGCTCTGAGTCCACAAAGATATTAATATGAAAGCAAGAGAATCAGTTAACCTGCCGGTAAAGGTGGTTGCTTTGAGAACCCAAAACTGTAAATTTAGTCTTCAGGTTCCTATCCATGCACCATCGAGGTGCATGAGAATGAAGAGGAAGGTTACACAAACATGCAAATCTTCACTCTCTCTAAAGCAGCATTCATTACATCATTAATTTATTGAGATGTGTTTATATTTTTATTCACTTCAGACACAAAGGGCTAAGACTTCAAACTATGCAAAGTGAGTAAGCTCTAGTGCCGCTATTGCCAGTGAATAATAGCTTATGGCTGATCATCTAACTATTATATGTCAGATATGCTAATTGTTTCCTTGAGTTTCTCGTACAAAATGTGCTCTTTTTAGTCAACCATTTTTTAGTCAAATACAGCATGTGCATGTGTTCTCTCTCTCTCTTTGCTTTTGGCAGCTTAATTGCAACACTGTCAAAAAGATCACAGCAAAAAATCTATTCATTTCTCATCATTCTCATTCAAATCTGCCTCACAGTAGTGTGTTTAAATTTGTTAAACAGAAGAAGATTCTGTAAAATATATATTTTTATAATATAAATGAACAATCTGTGTAACATTTATTTTTATTAAAGTGAAAAACAAGAGCACTTATGGATAGAGTAGAGCATTTAAATTCTCATAAATACTGAGATAATTTAATGATTAACAAAATACCCATTGTTACTCAATGGTAATGTATGCCCTCTCCCATGGGTTCTGAATAAGTATATATATTTTTCATTTACCTCTCAAAAATATTTTTCTGTTAAATATAACTTCTGACAGAAATCTAAACAGCTTATTTAAATTGTAGTTATATTTTGTATTCTGTAGTTATAAAACACATTAAACATCAGATAACTTCCAGTCACACAGCGATTCCTTAGACTTCTCTTCACTTGTAATTATTTTATTGTCTCTGCACTTCAAACAGGTCACCAGAAAGAAGTGACAATGCCCAAGTGAAGTTGAACAGCATTCAAGTCTGTGGAAAGAGTATAATAGCAAAAATGAAGGATTATATATCTAAGATTTAGGTGGTCTCTCTAAATCTATCCAAGGCAGTGAGTGGTTAAGGATATGCAATAGTCTTTCATTTCCTATATCAAAATCTTATTTGGCAGACAATACCACTGATAGAACATGTCACCTCAGACCATTTTAGTCAGCTTTGAAATAGGGTCAAAGTGGCACCAATACTATCTATCAATGAGATTGATAGTGAAGCAGCCTCGTTGTCTGGGGTAAACACCTGAGGTTCTTTGTCTCGTGCCAAGAAAATTAAGGACACGGACACAAACTAACTCCCAAGATGGAGTTAGTTTAGGAGCGGAGGTTTAATAGGCAAAAGAAAGAGAAAAGAGTTAAGAGCAGAGGCTTAATAGGAAAAAGAAAGATAAAGGAAAACAGCTCTCTCTCTCTCTTGTGAGAGAAAGGGGCACCCGAATGGGAATTCTGGCCCACAGTGGAGTGCACCAGATTTTATAGGCAGGCTTGAGGAGGCAGTGTCTGATTTACATACAGCCCACAGATTGGTTCAGCTAGGTGTGACGTTTACATACCCCGTGGGGAAGGCTGGCCACCCCACTATGCAAATGAGCACCCCATTATGCAAATGGGCTTTCCACTTGGACAGCATTATGCTGTCTGCTCCTTACTGTACACATGGCTGGCCAAGAGAAGGGAACATGGAGCTGCCATTTTGAACATGAGTAGTCCCAGGTAGCCTTTTCTTATTGGCACAGCTGGGGCATTCACTCATGCAAGCTCCCAGCTTGCTTGCCTGTGTCTGCAGCTTGATGTTACAGACTGCTCTTTGTTAGAAAAGAAATGATTTGAGACTGCTTTTCATTAAAAGGAAAAACCTTACTGAGGACTTCCTTACCTTCACTATCTGCCTAAATAATTTCTTCTGAACTTTCACATCAATAGCTATGTGTAACAAAAATAATAGAATCCGAAATAATACTGGCTAAATGTATGCAAGATTTTTTTTTTTTTTAAGAAGTCCTGAAATAGAGTTCAGGATTAGTGTTGCTGTTTCTTGGTCCTTAGTGTTTAAGTTTCTACTCCTCATTCTAAGTGCATAGCTTTCATCTTCAAGGTTGCTTCATGTTCCAACATGGTTATTGGAGCACTGGTCATCACTTAAATATTCTAGGTGGGAAAGAAGACAAGAAGAGAAAAAATATGGTCTCAGTAACTTCTGAATTTTTGGAATTTGTACATATTTATGTACAAAATTGTAGTGGTATGCAATTTTAAGTCATTATTTAAACTATATGAAATATGTATAGCTATTCCATTGCTACTTGGAAAATGTCATATCATCTCTATATATGCATTATAAAAGTTCTTTTACATATTTCAAATGTCTTATTATTTAGCTCCTCTATTTTCTGTAATTATTTTTGACATTTATTTTTAAAGTCTGAAAAAGTATTCCATATAATTGCATTTCTGAAAATATTTCCCTGTATCTTTACAGTTTTTTCATATATTTCACTATGAATATTTAGTGACTCTTCATTGTTCCTTCTGGACCATTTAACCTTTCTTACTTCCTTTTCCTTATGTACCGAGTAATGATAGTACCAATGCCATCTCGTAGGAATATTGTTAGAAAAATGAGATAATATACATGAAACATTTAGCAAAACACTTGGCACATTATTGTCAAATTAGTTACCCCCGTTTCTGTAATAAATAGTAAACAAATAAAATGTGGTATGATTTTAAGCAATTGGTGGCCTATAACTAAAATAAATTTCTCAGACCTTCATGTTAGAAACACTCTCCTTCAAGTATGCAGGTGGAAGTGATATTGGCTCCATAGAGTATAAAATATAAGAATTCTAAGGGAATGGATTTTTGTTTCTTCTGCTTACTCCTGTATCTCCCGTGCCTAGAATAGTCCCTGACACATAGAAGGCTCTTAATAATATTGAGTCATCACTGTATACTTCTTGATCTGGCAGCAAACCATATACATAAAGCAAATCCTGTTTTTGAGTTTTCAACTTCTGAAGTCAACCCGTGCACAATTCACTGAAGCCTCACTTTGGGTTGCAAAACAAAATACAAATATTGGAAGCTTTTGTAATATAAAAGTGAAGTTATAACAGAAAGAAAACATAAAAGTGAGAAGGAGGGTGTTGTATCACAGGTTTGATAATAATTTTCATTTTATAGACTTGAAGCAAGATACTGGAAAATGTTATTTGAACACAAAATAGGGGTACATTTATTATTGAAAATTATAGTGGCCAAAGAAGAACCCAGATGATTATATAACAAACATCTGAGTGAGGAAAATGCAGATCATGTAGGTGAAATAAATTCTCCTCTTCATAACAGGGAGTTAGAGATTGTCTAGAGCTTATAACCAAATCAATAGAGATATGAGCATATTATGTCAATTTAACACTTGGTGCTACTATGTGACCTACTATGTGTGTCCATTGTCATATGTTATGATCCATATGGTTTTTGGAGGGGGCAGACCTGTGATAGAGACCATACTCCTTATCCTTAGAGTTTTTGGGGACATCGCTTAAAACTCTCTGCAGATGTTTTTCATTTAGGTTGACCTGGAGAAGTGGGCTGGATTTCAAAGGCTTTCACTTGGCCTTTGCTGTTATACTAGCTCTTACTCTACAGGTTAAGAAACTAACTTGAGAGTTCTGCCAACTTCTAAGTATGTCCATTCCAATTATAAGCTTGGGAATTATGAAATCACTAAATATATCTGTAGACTCCTTAAACCCACTGTGAGATGGATGATCTCATTTATAATCTGAACTCCATAGGCCCGCATTCTAATAGAGGGGCCTGATGGCACTTTGTTTCCCAGGGGTCTGCGTCGATTTGAGCCACCTGGTCTCTAATTTACCAGCAGGCACTGGCAGGAATAATTGATCCCGATCATCATGATCAAAGGCTGCTACTACATATGGGCGTTGGTAGAAATATGCTTGGCCCTCAAGTGTTCCACTTGGTTGTCTCTTATATTCCCATATTACAGTTTTAACTATAAATGGTCAATTTTAGTAACACAGACTAATAAGTTTATAGTAACCAGGACACAGAACCTTTAAGGATACACGTTTGCAGCACCAAACATGATCAGCCACCTACTCCTGCAGAATATTAAATGAAAGAAAAGAAAATCCCCTTGCCCTGGAGGTTAGATCTCATCTCACCCTAAGTGCACCTGAAGTACGGAAATCTGGCCCCCTTGCTTCAGTGTAGGATCCACACCATGGTGCGCTGTCCTCCAGAGCTCACCACTGACGCAGGCTGAAGTCAGGCTCCAGCTGAGCTAATCCCTTGATTAGCTGTTTCTCTAGTTACAACCAGCACTTCTTTCTCCTAAAAGCACTCTCTCAACAACCACACAATCTTCACTGTCGCAGGGGCTGTTTCTAGGGATTCTGATCTAAAAGGAGCATCCTCTTGTCTGTGACTTGGAGAATGTTTTTTCATTTTATGAAGTAAAGTGAAGATATTATAAGCTAAATTTTTGAATGTAAGTATTTCTTTTATTGTTGAGATTTTTTTTTCTTTCTCTATTTTTACTCTAAATTACAAGAGACTGCATAAGCAATCTAAAGTCATGCATTGCTTAGTAACAAAGACACAGTCTGAGTAATGTGTTATTAGATGATTTCATGTGTTCTTACACAAACCTAGGTAGCATAGCCTACTGCATACCTAGGCTATATAGTACAACCTGTTGCTTCTAGGCTATAAACTTTTATAGCGTGTTACTGTTCTGAATACTGTAGGCAATGTTTAACATAATGGATACAAAATGATATACCTGTATATGGCACCTAATATGACTGGAGTTTGCAGGACTGGAAGTTGCTCTGGGTGAATTGGTGAGTGAATATAAAGGACTAGGACATTGCTTTACACTACTGCACACTTTATAAATAAATACGGTACACTTAGGCTACCCTAAATTTTTAAAGAAAAATAGTTTTCTTCTTTTAATAGCAAACTTAGCTTATGGTAACATTTTTCTGTTACAAACTTCTTAAGTTTTTGAAACTTTTTGACTCTTTTGTAACAACACGGCTTAAAACATAAAGACATTATGCAGCTATACAAAAATATTTTCTTTATAGTTATTATATAAGCTTTCTGTTTCTAAAATTTTTGTTTTTAACTTTTTAAATATTTTTCCTAGAAAAAAAAAAGGAAAACTAAGACACAAACACACACATTAGCCTAGGCCTATACAAGGTCAAAATTATTAATATACCTGTCTTCCAACTTCACATCTTGTCCCACTGGATGGTCTTTGGGGGCAATAACATGCATGGAGCTGTCATCTCCTCTGATAACAATACCTTCCTCTGAAACATATCCTGAAGGACCTGCCTAAGGTTGTTTCATAGTTAACTTTTTAATAAGTAAAACATGTACACACTAAAATAATAATAAAAAATATAGTAAATATATAAACTAGTAACACTTATTATTATTATATACTATATGTAATTGTATGTGCTATACTTTTATGTGATTGGCAGCACAGTAGGTTTCTTTTTTTTTTTTTTTTTTTTTGAGATGGAGTCTCGCTCTGTCACCCAGCCTGGAGTGCAGTGGCACCATCTTGGCTCACTGCAAGCTCCACCTCCCGAGTTCATGCCATTCTCCTGCCTCAGCCTCCCGAGTAGCTGGGACTACAGGCGCCTGCCACCACGCCCGGCTAACTTTTTGTATTTTTAGTAGAGATGGGATTTCACCATGTTTTAGCCAGGATGGTCTCGATCTCCTGACCTCAAGGCCTGCCTCGGCCTCCCAAAGCACTGGGATTACAGGCGTGAACCACCGCGCCCGGCCACAGTAGGTTTCTTTACACCATCATTATCACAAACAGGTGAGTAATGCCTTGTGCAACAATATTATAATGGCTACTACTTCACTAGGAGACAGGAATTTTTCAACTCCATCATAATCTTATAGGACCACCATCATATGTACCGTCCATCATTAACAAAACATCATTATGCAGCACATGATTGTGTATGTATAAACTGGGATACCAATTTATATTTAAATCGATGTTAGTACATCTACATAACAAGCTTGGTTGAATGTTATTTTCCTGACAAAGAGTTTTAATAACACAGGTTATTAAATATACCCCTCCCATGGGTATATTCTTATGTAAAAATGTAAAATAAGGTATAAAATCAAATCTTCAAAGTTTTGAGATCAAAATTTTAAAAATCTGGGCAGAAATAACAGTGGTTCTTTGAATAATAGATGAGATTTCTTCCTTACATTAAGCCATCACAATATTTATGTATTTTTATAATAAATAACTAATTTTACTGACTTTTTACCTACTTTACATACTCTGTGTTTAGTCCCTATAGGCAGTTCTTCTTACAACTTCTTAAAACATAAAAATGATTCAGAATTTTTGCTATGCATAAAAATATTAATTTTTAAGACTGGTTTTTTTGTAAAATGTGCAGCACTTTATAGGTAAGTTATTATTTTGATCTATTCTCTCCCCAGTATCTTTCCCTAATATATTTTAATACTTAGACACCAAATATTAGTCTCCTCCTTCTCATTTAAGATTTTTCTCTCTCTTTTTTTTTTTTTTTTTTGAGACAGTGTCTCCCTCTGTCATTCAAGTTGGAGTGCAGAGGCACAATCTCAGCTAGCAGCAACCTCCAACTCCCAGATTCAAGTCATCCTCCCACCTCAGTCTCCCAAAGAGCTGGGACTACAAGTGTGCATCACCATGCTTGGCAAATTTTTGTATTTTTAGTAGAGACGGAATTTCAGTATGTTGCCCAGACTGGTCTTGAATTTCTGAGCTCAAGCCATTTGCCTGCCTCAGCCTCCCAATAACTCATCTCAACTGTTACTTTCTCTGAAAAGGATTTTCTGACCCTGTAGCTACATCACAGCAATTGCATACTGCATCTTCCATAGTATTGCAGCTCTTCAAACAAATCACTTTTGTAGCCTTTATAAATTACAACTATTTGTCAACTTTAAATAATGAGATTCAGAAAATATGATTAAGTAAAGAGTTTATTCAAGCCCAAAGCTGATAATAGCCATCCAGGAAAGACAGAGAAATGGTATCAGCACTCCAAAGTTAAAAGTTAAGTTTTTGCTTATGTAGGAAGAAAACAAAGCAACTTGACAGAATTGCAATATGTTCTATACAAGGCTAGTTTTAAGTTACAACTATTTACAGATTTTCTTTCTCATTGTGTTTTTTTTTGTTTTCTTTATTGCTTGTTTTGATTTTCTTTCCAGTTTTAAAGAGTGTTATTTAACATTCCATCTTTAAAAATGTGATAGCCATGAAGTCTTTGAGAAAGGTGAGACGGAGGTTCATCTATAATAAAGATCAACTGTGAAGTGGGAAGAGTAGTGCCCTTTTGTCACTTGCAACATTTTACTAAACAATATAGGTAAGGAAGAAGGCTAATCTATAATGAGAGAAACAAAGACTGCAGCTGCCTAGGTCATGGCTGCCTATCATGTGACTCAGGTCTCATAATCATATTCCCTTAGGCTTAAAATACTTTCAAGTTCCAAAAGCTTAGAGTTTGAGTCACTTAATTTTTACATATTTATTATTGTGTTTATCTTCTTGGTAATAACCATTATCCAAGATGGTCACCATTGATTCTTGCCTCATGTTATTCAAGTTTCTGTGTAGTCCCTTTCCACACTGAGTGGAGCTGATCTGTGAGACCAATAGAATATTGCAGAAATAATAGAATGTGGCTAGATGCTGAGTCTAGGTTATAAAAGACATCATGGTGTCTACCTTACTCTCTGACATCACTTGTTCTATGGGAATATTCCATTATGTGCAGCTTCCATTTTGTGAAGGCACTCAATACACTGTACAAAGCAGACCATGTGACAATAAACTACAGTCTCCTTCTGACAATAAAGATGACTTGCCAGCCAAATGAGTGATCCACATTAAATGGAAGTGAATTCTCTAACCCCACCAAGCCTTCAGATTATTGAATTGGACAACATTGTGAATAAAACCTCATGAGATACTTTAAACCAAAACAGCCACTCCCAAATTCTGGACCCACAGGAACTACCTATTGCTGGTTTAAGTTAGGAATTCAAGTCCAGCCTGGCCAACATGGTGAAACCCCGTCTCTACTAGAAATGCAAAAAATTAGCCAGGCGTGGTGGTGGCCAGTTGAGAGGCTGAGGCAGGAGAATCGCTTGAACCCAGGAGGCAGAGGTTGCAGTGAGCTGAGATCAAGCCATTGCACTCCAGCCTGTGTGACAGTGCGAGACTCTGTCTCAAAACAAACAAACAAAAAAATCAATACAGATTTTGGTAACTAGAAGTAAGGTCCTGCTTTAAGAAAATTGTTAAATATGGGAATGGCTTTTGAACCAGGCAGAAAGTGGGAGATGGAAGATCTTTAAGGAAAGAACTAGTAAAAAACTGAAAATCTTTGAAGAAATTATTAAGCAGGCTACAGGCAAGGGCTTAAAGGAATGTGAGGAAAATGTCATTTGGCAGTAGAGGCAAGAAGATTTTTGATATGACAGAAAGTTTAGGAACGTAGAAAATATGCCCAATGTGAATGTAGAAAATGTGCCCAAATGAATGGGATAATCTATTCTAGCTTAGTAGATTTCCAGATAGAGTATGGAAGGTGTCACTTGTTTTCTTATTGCTGCTTACAGTAAAATGTGAGAGAAGAGAGAGAGGATAAAGGAAGAATTATTAAATACAAAGAAGCAAGGGCTTGCTGGCCATAAAATTGTCTAGCCTCTCCAGGTGGCACATAAAATTAACAAATGGCTTCCTGGCAAAAATCAAACCCAAAATACTTATGGAAATTGGTCTAACAGTAAAGCTTAGCCTTCACTGAATTGTGCTATAAATAAGAAATAAGGCTTTCTTGTGTTGAGCCTCTAAAATGTGGAGGTTTCCATTTTGCAGACTGACCCCAATTTAACAATGGTTCAACTTACATTTTTTCAGTTTTATGATGGAGTGAAAGCAATACGCTTTCAGTGGAAATCATACTTCAAGTACCCATACAACCATTCTGTTTTTCACTTTCAGTAAGTAGTCAATAATTTACGTGAGACATTTAATACTTTATTAAAAATTAAGCTTTGTGTGAGATGATTTTGCCCAACTGTAGGCTACCGTATGTATTCTGAGCACATTAAAGGTAGACTAGGCTAAACTATGATGTCTAGTAGGTTAGATGTATTAAATGCATTTTCAATGTATGATATTTTCAACCTGCAATGGGTTTTTAGGGATGTAACCCTATCATAAGTTGAGGAGCATTTGTTATTGAAAAATAGTCTAGTATATTCTGAGCGAATAATGAGCAAAGCCAGCAAAGCAGATGAAGAAGGAACAGATTATATCTGAGGTTCTCCAAAAAGCACTGTGTCAGAGTTACCTTCAGGAAATTTGCCCAAATTCTCATATCTGCTTCTCCTCCCCACCCCCACCTTTGAAGAATATCTTTTTTTGTTTGTTTGTTTTTATTATTATACTTTAAGTTCTAGGGTACATATGCACAACATGCAGGTTTGTTACATATGTATACATGTGCCATGTTGGTGTGCTGCACCCATCAACTCGTCAGCACCCATCAACTCGTCATTTACATCAGGTATAACTCCCAATGCCATCCCTCCCCCCTCCCCTCTCCCCACAATAGGCCCTGGTGTGTGATGTTCCCCTTCCCGAGTCCAAGTGATCTCATTGTTCAGTTCCCACCTATGAGTGACAACATGCAGTGTTTGGTTTTCTGTTCTTGCAATAGTTTGCTGAGAATGATGGTTTCGAGCTGCATCCTTGTCCCTACAAAGGATACGAACTCATCCTTTTTTATGGCTGCATAGTATTCCATGGTGTATATGTGCCACATTTTCTTAATCCAGTCTGTCACTGATGGACATTTGGGTTGATTCCAAGTCATTGCTATTGTGAATAGTGCTGCAATAAAAATACGTGCACATGTATCTTTAGAGCAGCATGATTTATAATCCTTTGGGTATATACCCAGTAATGGGATGGCTGGGTCAAATGATATTTCTAGTTCTAGATCCTTGAGGAATCGCCACACTGTTTTCCACAATGGTTGAACTAGTTTACAATCCCACCAACAGTGTAAAAGTGTTCCCATTTCTCCACATACTCTCCAGCACCTGTTGTTTCCTGACTTTTTAATGATTGCCATACTAACTGGTGTGAGATAGTGTCTCATTGTGGTTTTGATTTGCATTTCTCTGATGGCCAGTGATGACGATCTTTTTCATGTGTCTGTTGGCTGTATGAATGTCTTCTTTTGAGAAATGTCTGTTCATATCCTTTGCCCACTTTTTGATGGGGTTGTTTGTTTTTTTCTTGTAAATTTGTTTGAGTTCTTTGTAGGTTCTGGATATTAGCCCTTTGTCAGATGAGTAGATTGCAAAAATTTTCTCCCATTCTGTAGGTTGTCTGTTCACTCTGATGGTAGTTTCTTTTGCTGTGCAGAAGCTCTTTAGTTGAATTAGATCCCATTTGTCAATTTTGGCCTTTGTTGCCATTGCTTTTGGTGTTTTAGATATGAAGTCCTTGTACATACCTAGGTCCTGAATGGTATTACCTAGGTTTTCTTCTAGGGTTTTTATGGTATTAGGTCTAACATTTAAGTCTCTAATCCATCTTGAATTAATTTTTGTATAAGGAATAAGGAAAGGATCCAGTTTCAGCTTTCTACTTATGGCTAGCCAATTTTCCCAGCACCACTTATTAAATAGCGAATCCTTTCCCCACTTCTTGTTTTTCTCAGGTTTGTCAAAGATCAGATGGCTGTAGATGTGTGGTATTATTTCTGAGGACTCTGTTCTGTTCCATTGGCCTACACCTCTGTTTTCATACCAGTACCATGCTGTTTTGGTTATTGTAGCCTCGTAGTATAGTTCGAAGTCAGGTAGCGTGATACCTCCAGCTTTGTTCTTTTGACTTAGGATTGTCTTGGAGATGCGGGCTCTTTTTTGGTTCCATATGAACTTTAGAGCAGTTTTTTCCAATTCTGTGAAGAAAGTCATTGGTAGTTTGATAGGGATGGCATTGAATCTATAAATTACCTTGGGCAGTATGGCCATTTTCATAATATTGATTCTTCCTATCCATGAGCATAGTATGTTCTTCCGTTTGTTTGTGTCCTCTTTGATTTCACTGAGCAGTGGTTTGTAGTTCTCCTTGAAGAGGTCCTTTACATCCCTTGTAAGTTGGATTCATAGGAATTTTATTCTCTTTGAAGCTATTGTGAATGGAAGTTCATTCATGATTTGGTTCTCTGTCTGTCTGTTACTGGGGTATAAGAATGCTTGTGATTTTTGCACATTAATTTTGTATCCTGAGACCTTGCTGAAGTTGCTTATCAGCTTAAGGAGATTTTGGGCTGAGATGATGGGGTTTTCTAAATATACAATCATATCATCTGCAAACAGGGACAATTTGACATCATCTTTTCCTAAGTGAATACCCTTTATTTCTTTCTCTTGCCTGATTGCCCTAGCCAGAACTTCCAACACCATGTTGAATAGGAGTGGTGAGAGAGGGCATCCCTGTCCTGTGCCAGTTTTCAAAGGGAATGCTTCCAGTTTTTGCCCATTCAGTATGATATTGGCTGTGGGATTGTCATAAATAGCTCTTATTATTTTGAGATACATTTCATCAATACCGAATTTATTGAGAGTTTTTAGCATGAAGGGTTGTTGAATTTTGTCAAAGGCCTTTTCTGCATCTATTGAGATAATCACGTTGTTTTTGTCTTTGGCTCTGTTTATATGCTGGATTATGTTTATTGATTTGCGTATGTTGAACCAGCCTTGCATCCCAGGGATGAAGCCCACTTGATCATGGTGGATAAGCTTTTAGATGTGCTGCTGGATTCTGTTTGCCAATATTTTATTGAGAATTTTTACATCGATGTTCATCAGGGATATCCTGATAGTCTAAAATTCTCTTTTTTTGTTGTATCTCTGATAGGCTTTGGTATCAGAATGATGTTGGCCTCATAAAATGAGTTAGGGAGGATTCACTCTTTTTCTATTGATTGGAATAGTTACAGAAGGAATGGTACCAGCTCCTCCTTGTACCTCTAGTAGAATTCGGCTGTGAATTTGTCTGGTCCTGAACTTTATTTGGTTGGTAGGCTATTGATTATTGCCTCAATTTCAGAGCCTGCTTTTGGTCTATTCAGGGATTCAACTTCTTCCTGGTTTAGTCTTGGGAGGGTGTAAGTGTCCAGGAAATTATCCATTTCTTCTACATTTTCTAGTTTATTTGCGTAGAGGTGTTTATAGTATTCTCTGATGGTAGTTTGTATTTCTTTGGGTCAGTGGTGATATCCTCTTTATCATTTTTTTACTGCATCTATTTGATTCTTCTCTCTTTTGTTCTTTATTAGTCTTGCTAGCGGTCTATCAATTTTGTTGATCTTTTCAAAAAACCAGCTCCTGGATTCATTCATTTTTTGGAGGGTTTTTGTGTCTCTATCTCCTTCAGTTCTGCTCTGATCTTAGTTATTTCTTGCCTTCTGCTAGCTTTTGAATATGTTTGGTCTTGCTTCTCTAGTTCTTTTTTTTTTTTTTTTTTTTTTTTGAGACACTCTGACTCTGTCACCCAGGCCTGAGTGCAGTGCAGTGGCGCAATCTCAGCTCACTGCAAGCTCTGCCTCTCGGGTTCCCACCATTCTCCTGCCTCAGCCTCCCAAGTAGCTGGGACTACAGGCGCCGCCATCACACACGGCTAATTTTTTGTATTTTTAGTAGAGACAGGATTTCACCGTGTTAGCCAGGATGGTCTCGATCTCCTGATCTTGTGATCCACCTGCCTCAACCTCCCAAAGTGCTGGGATTACAGGTGTGAGCTATTGCGCCCAGCCTTCTCTAGTTCTTTTAAATGTGATGTTAGGGTGTCAATTTTAGATCTTTCCAGCTTTCTCTTGTGGGCATTTAGTGCTATAAGTTTCCCTCTACACAGTGCTTTAAATGTGTCCCAGAGATTCTGGTATGTTGTCTTTGTTCTCACTGGTTTCAAAGAACATCTTTATTTCTGCCTTCATTTCGTTATGTACCCAGTAGTCATTCAGGAGCAGGTTGTTCAGTTTCCATGTAGTTGAGCAGTTTTGATTGAGTTTCTTAATCCTGAGTTCTAGTTTGATTGCACTGTGGTCTGAGAGACAGTTTGTTATAATTTCTGTTCTTGTACATTTGCTGAAGAGTGCTTTACTTACAACTATGTGGTCAATTTTGGAATAAGTGGGATGTGGTGCTAAGAAGAATGTATATTCTGTTGATTTGGGGTGGAGAGTTCTGTAGATGTCTATTAGGTCCACTTGGTGCAGAGTTGAGTTCAATTCCTGGATATCCTTGTTAACTTTCTGTCTCATTGATCTGTCTAATGTTGACAGTGGGGTATTGAAGTCTCCCATTATTATTGTGTGGGAGTCTAAGTCTCTTTGTAAGTCTCTAAGGACTTGCTTTATGAATCTGGGTGCTCCTGCATTGGGTGCATATGTATTTAAGATAGTTAGCTCTTTTTGTTGAATTGATCCCTTTACCATTATATAATGGCCTTCTTTGTCTCTTTTAATCTTTGATGGTTTAAAGTCTGTTTTATCAGAGACTAGTATTGCAACCCCCGCTTTTTTTTGTTCTCCATTTGCTTGGTAGATCTTCCTCCATGCCTTTATTTTGAGCCTATGTGTGTCTCTGCGTGTGAGATGGGTCTCCTGAATACAGCAAACTGATGGGTCTTGACTCTTTATCCAATTTTCCAGTCTGTGTCTTTTAATTGGACCATTTAGTCCATTTACATTTAAGGTTAATATTGTTATGTGTGAACTTGATCCTGTCATTGTGATATTAGCTAGTTATTTTGCTCATTAGCTGATGCAGTTTCTTCCTAGCATTGATGGTCTTTACATTTTGGCATAATTTTGCAATGGCTGAATCCACTTGTTCCTTTCCATGTTTAGTGCTTCCTTCAGGGTCTCTTGTAAGGCAGGCCTGGTGGTGTCAATATCTCTAAGCATTTGCTTATCTGTAAAGGATTTTATTTCTCCTTCACTTATGAAACTTAGTTTGACTGGATATGAAATTCTGGGTTGAAAATTCTTTTCTTTAAGAATGTTGAATATTGGCCCCCACTCTCTTCTGGCTTGGAGAGTTTCTGCCTAGAGATCTGCTGTTAGCTGATGGGCTTCCCTTTGTGGGTAACCCGACCTTTCTCTCTGGCTGCCCTTAAGATTTTTTCCTTCATTTCAACTTTGGTGAATCTGACAATTATGTGTTTTGGAGTTGCTCTTCTCAAGGAGTATCTTTGTGGCATTCTCTGTATTTCCTGAATTTGAATGTTGACCTGCCTTGCTAGGTTGGGGAAATTCTCCTGGATGATATCCTGAAGAGTGTTTTCCAACTTGGTTCCATTTTCCCCATCACTTTCAGGCACACCAATCAGATGTAGATTTGGTCTTTTCACATAATCCCATATTTCTTGGAGGCTTTGTTCATTTCTTTTTCCTCTTTTTTCTCTAGACTTCTCTTCTTGCTTCATTTCATTCATTTGATCTTCCATCTCTGATACTCTTTCTTCCAGTTGATTGAGTCAGTTACTGAAGCTTGTGCATTTGTCATGTAATTCTCATGTCATGGTTTTCATCTCTATCAGTTCGTTTATGGCCTTCTCTGCATTGATTATTCTAGTTATCCATTCTTCCATTCTTTTTTCAAGATTTTTAGTTTCTTTGCACTGGGTACGTAATTCCTCCTTTAGCTCTGAGAAGTTTGATCGGCTGAAGCCTTCTACTCTCAGCTCGTCAGAGTCATTCTCCATCCAGCTTTGATCCATTGCTGGTGATGAGCTGCGTTCCTTTGGAGGGGGAGATGCGCTCTTATTTTTTGAATTTCCAGCTTTTCTGTCCTGCTTTTTCCCCATCTTTGTGGTTTTATCTGCCTTTGGTCTTTGATGATGGTGATGAACTGATGGGGTTTTGGTGTGAGTGTCCTTTCTGTTTGTTAGTTTTCCTCCTAACAGTCAGGACCCTCAACTGCAGGTCTGTTGGAGTTTGCTTGAGGTCCATTCCAGACCCTGTTTGCCTGGGTATCAGCAGCGGAGGCTGCAGAAGATAGAATATTGCTGAACAGCAAGTGTTGCTGTCTGATTCTTGCTCTAGAAACTTCATCTCAGAGGTGTGCCCAGCTATGTGAGGTGTGAGGCATCGGCCTGCACCTAGTGGGTTATGTCTCCCAGTTAGATTACTCAAGGGTCAGGGACCGACTTGAGCATGCAGTCTGTCCATTCTCAGATCTCCAAGAATGTCTTTTTTATATGGATGGTTCATATGGTTTGGCTCTGTGTCCCTAACTAAATCTCATGTCAAATTGTAATTCCCAATATTTGGGGAGGGATCTGGTGAGAGATGATTGGATCATGGGGGTGGATTTCCCCCTTGCTGTTCTCATGATAGTGAGTGAGTTCTCACAAGATCTGGTTTTTAAAAAGGGTGTAGCACTTCCTCCTTTGCTCACTCTTCTGCCACCATGTGAAGATGTGCTTGCTTCCCCTTTGCCATTTCACCATGATGGTAAGTTTCCTGAGGCCTCCCCAGCATTGCCTCCTGTATAGCCTGCAGAACTGTGAGTCAATTAAACCTCTTTTCTCTATAAATTACCCAGTATCAGCTAGTTCTTTATAGCAGTGCAAGAATGGACTAATACAGAAATTTGATACCAAACAAGTAGGGCATTTCTATAAAGATACTCAAAAATTTGGAAGCTAGTTTGGAATTGTGTAATGGGCAGAGGTTAGAACAGTTTGGAGGGATCAGAAGAAGACAAGAAGATGAGAGAAAGTTTGGAACTTCCTAAAAACTTGTTGAATGGTTCTGACCAAAATGTTAATAGTGATATGGACAGTGAGGTCCAGGCTGAGGTGGTGTCAGATGGAGATGAGGAACTTTTGGGGAACTGCACTAAAGGTCACTCTTGCTATGTTTTAGCAAAGAGACTGGCAACATTGTGCCCCTTCTCTAGAGACATGTGGAACTTTGAACTTGAGAGAGATGATTTAGGGTATCAGGAAGAAGAAATTTCTAAGCAGCAAAGTGTTCAAGATTTGGCCTGTCTGCTTCTAAAAGCCTATGCTCATTTGCATAAACAAAGAAATGACCTGAAACTAGAACTTATATTTTAAAGGGAAATAGAGCATAAAAGTTTGGAAAATTTGCAACCTGACCATGGATTACAAAAGGAAAACCCATTTTCTGGAAAGGAATTCAAGGCTGCAGAAATCTGCATAAGTATAGAAGAACCAAATATTAATAGCCAAGACAATAGGGAAAATGCCCCCAGGGCATTGCAGAGACCTTATAGCAGCCCCTTCCACCACAGGCCCTGAGGCCTAGGAGGAAAAAATGATTTCAGGGCCCCAGGGCCCTACTGCTCTGTGCATCCTTGGGACATGGCACCTTGTGTTCCCAGCTGCTCCAGCTCTATCCATGGCTAGTGTGGAGGCCAAGGTAATTATAAGATGAATTTAGTTTATAAGTTAAATTTAGTTTATAAACTGTAAACTTTGAGACAAGGACAACTGGCTCGCTTCCTTGTTTGGAGATTGAAGCTGCATTCAAGGTTAGAATTATGGTAGGAGCTTGACCTTTGCTAAAGAACAAGCATAGTTAAACAATAACCTGCCGTTGCTCAGCTTGCTTTTCTATAAGTTGCTTACCTGTCTCAGTCATGTAACTGGCGATCACAAGATTTATAACTTCCCCCACTATTCCTGTAGATAACATCACTATTGTGACACCTAAAGAGCCAGTCTTTGAGGTATTTTTCAGATTTAGCATTTTGGTAGACAAAGGGACAACACCTTGTCCTGAGACCCCCCCTCCCAGGAAATGACTCAGCTGCTTGAAGACAGTTTGAACATTTTGAACACCCCTGTCATTTCATCCACAGCCAATCAGTTTTTTCTGTTCCCCAACCGCTTGCCCACCAAAGTACCCTTAAACACCCTAGCCTCCAAATTCTTGGGAAAGCAGATTTGAGAAATACCTCCCATCCATCTGCTTGGCTGGGCTTGTGAGCATTAAACTTTTTGTTTGCTGCAGTACCTACTGTTCTCAGTACATTGACTTTTCTGGGCAATGGGCAAGAAGAATCCGTTGAGTTATGACAAAAGTACAGTGCTTTGACATGCTGAATACTTTAAGCTCAATGAGATTGGAGGCCTCAGAAGCTGCTTCAAAAGAAAAGTCTCTGATCTTCTCATTCCTTTGTGTTTCCCACTCCTCTTTCATCCGCAAAGAGAGTCATAGAAACCAGAATTCCCCTCCCCCAAGGTAGGTTATAAAATCTAAAAATGTTACTCTAACCTCCCCGCACCTTTCTATATAGGAGCTGGCCATAAAAAAATCTCTGACCTTCCTTGACAGATTGTAGACCATTAGACCCTCATTCCAGAAGGAGTCCTGCCCTATTCCCAGAGGAAGGAATGGTACACAGAGAGGCCAAGAAGGATCTGAACAGACAGGCAATGCTGGGCTCCCTCCCCACCCCCACTCAGTCTATTACCATTAGATTGTACTCTTTTTGTCCTGTTACATTTCTACACAGCTGTCCATTCTTCCTCAAATTTAAGCATAAAAATGAATGGTTTTCCCTGGGCCTTTGGGTCATTATTTCTGCAGGCTCCCTTATCACATGAAACTTTGATTAAATAAATTTGTTATGTTTTCCTCTTGTTAACCTATCTTTTGCTATAGGAATGTTAGCCCTGACCCTTATGATGGGTGAGGAAAGGTATTATACCTTTCCACCTCTACATCTTCAATTGAAGTATACATTAATGGAAGTTAAACACTTCACTTGTTAGTCACCTGGAGGTCTTTGACAGATCACTGATGGGCACCGGAGTGATACTGTCCTTTATAACGTACTAGTCAGTCACTCCAACCTCTCCTAGCTTTGAAAAGTTCTGTGTTCTATTCTGAGAGATTTGGCCATTTCTTCCATCTTTAAATTACTTAACTTGTGACAAACAGTCTTCTATACACAATGTAACTTCACATTTAAACTCTGCATCACAATGTAATCTTTTCAAAGACATTTTAAGCAAAAAATAAGAATACAGAATTAATTTAAAATTCTATTGCCTGTGAAGTTATCACTATAGGTATCTCTACTGAGGTAACCATTAAAAACAAGAATCTCTGTAAAAAAAAAATGAGCTTTCACAAGCAGAAACAATAAAAACATAACTCTTTGCCATGATGGCCAGCAAGTTTTTTTTGACATTTGTAAGATATAACCCAACTTCAGAAAATAGGTAGGAAAAAAAGGTGCAGTTTGGAAGGGAAGGGAGAATAACAAATTAGTTGATGCTTTGCACAGATCCTGTGCTACTTATTTTACATTTTAATCTGTTTCTCATTATCTTAAAAATTATTTTTATTTTTCTCTTTATCCAGATAAAAAAGTATAAGCTTTAAAAAATTTATCCCAAAGTTACATAATCACTCACTCACATACCCTAAGAAATGCAGAAGGAGGAGTTGAACACAGATGTGTCAAAAGAAAAACTTTGCTTATTCCATTATATTACCTTGCCTATGAACATAACAAGTGCCATTATGTAGCTACTGATTAATTTATTAAATAAAATCTTCCCATATTCTGTTAAAACAACTGGCTTACTATACTCTTAAAAAGAAAACCAAAACATTGAAGCAGAAGCATTTTGGTTTTTATTTTTATGGATATATAATAATCATACATATGTATAAGGTACATGTGAAATTTTGATACAATCATAAAACGTGTGATGATCAAATCAAGGTATATCCATATCATCAAGCACTTACCATTTGTTTGTGTTAGATGCGTTCCAATTCTGCTCTTCCAGTTCTTTTGAAATATAAAACATACCATTGTTATCTGTAGTAACCCTATTCTACTACCAAAGATTACATATTAATCTTTCTGTCTAACTGTATTATTGTACCCATTAACCAATCCATCTTTATCTCCCTCTCTCCCTAATACTCTTCCCAACTTCTGACAACTGTCATTCTATCTCTGAGATAAATATGTTTAGCTCCCACATATTAGTGAGAACATGAAGTATTTGTCTTTCTGTGCCTGGCTTATTTCACTTAATATAATGTTCTCCAGTTCCATCAATGTTGTTGCAAATGACAGGATTTAATTCCCTTTTATGCCTGAATAATATTCCATTGGTTATATAAACCACATTTTCTGTATCCATTCTTTCATGGATGGACACTTAGACTGATTGCATATCTTGGCTATTGGCATGGTGAACAGTGCTGCAATAAACATGGAAGTGCAGATATCTCTGATATATTGATCTCCTTTCTTTTGAACATATACCCAGTAATGTGATTCCTAGATCATATGGTAGTTTCACTTTTAGTTTATTTGAGAAACCACCATACTGTTTTCCATAATAGCTATACCAGTTTATATTCTCATCAACCGTGTATGGGTGTTCCCTTTTCTCCACATCCTCCTCAGCATTTGTTATTGCCTCTGTTTTTATAAAAAGTCAGTGTAACTGGGGTGAGATAATATCTCATTACAGTTTTGATTTGCATTTCTCAGTGCAGAAACATTTCAGTGAT
The DNA here is from genome assembly GCF_043159975.1 of Macaca nemestrina. Classification (NCBI taxonomy): domain Eukaryota; kingdom Metazoa; phylum Chordata; class Mammalia; order Primates; family Cercopithecidae; genus Macaca; species Macaca nemestrina. The sequence goes on from NC_092134.1 coordinate 108,766,806, forward strand.
CTCAACATACATATTTCCCTCACCCTCCGACCCCACCTTTTTAAACTATCTTCCTTAAGTTCCCATGGAAATAATCCATTTCGTCTATTGCTATACCTTAGATATTCATATTTGGGCTAATTTTTCTTACCTCTGTGAAAGCATTTTTTAATAAAATCTTGTAATCATATGAATTTTTCAATATTCTCTTGAAGGGGATCAGAAAAATCCATCCCAAAATATGCTTCTTTGCCATAAGTATTATTTTGAGCTGATTATTTTGAGAAACTGGAGACACAGGAGATATTTTGAAAACAGAGTAGGAGTTACCCTTTTGTAAAGAAGATTTACATCTATAGAGGAAGTCTCCATTTGTGTGTGTCTCTGTACCAGAAATAAAAGATGACTCTAAATCACTACAGACCTCTTAACAATGAAGAAGGTATCAACTTAAATCTGCATAACAAACCTTACCTTGTTTACTATGCTTTTTCTAGTGACCTCTTCATTACTGGGCTTCCACATACCCTTTTATCAGTGGAATGATATTTAAGTCTGAATTCAAATCTTTGAGATTTACTCACTTCTCTGGGTAGCTACATGTGTACATGAGGTATACATGTTATTAAACTTCTGTTTGTTTTTCTCTTATTAATCTTTGTTTTTTGCAGTTGTTGCCCCAAATAACAACTATTTAGAGAGGGAAAATCATTTTTCCTTCTGACAAAGGATTTTTCCAGTTGTTTTTTTTTTTTTTCTTTTTTTTATTATACTTTAAGTTCTAGGGTACATGTGCATAACGTGCAGGTTTGTTACATATGTATACTTGTGCCATGTTGCTGTGCTGCACCCATCAACTCGTCAGCACCCAGCAACTCGTCATTTACATCAGGTATAACTCCCAGTGCAATCCCTCCCCCCTCCCCCCTCCCCATGATAGGCCTCGGTGTGTGATGTTCCCCTTCCCGAGTCCAAGTGATCTCATTGTTCAGTTCCCACCTATGAGTGAGAACATGCGGTGTTTGGTTTTCTGTTCTTGTGATAGTTTGCTAAGAATGATGGTTTCCAGCTGCATCCATGTCCCTACAAAGGACACAAACTCATCCTTTTTGATGGCTGCATAGTACTCCATGGTGTATATGTGCCACATTTTCTTAATCCAGTCTGTCACTGGTGGACATTTGGGTTGATTCCAAGTCTTTGCTATTGTGAATAGTGCCGCAATAAACATATGTGTGCATGTGTCTTTATAGCAGCATGATTTATAATCCTTTGGGTATATACCCAGTAATGGGATGGCTGGGTCATATGGTACTTCTAGTTCTAGATCCTTGAGGAATTGCCACACTGTTTTCCATAATGGTTGAACTAGTTTACAATCCCACCAACAGTGTAAAAGTGTTCTTATTTCTCCACATCCTCTCCAGCACCTGTTGTTTCCTGACTTTTTAATGATCGCCATTCTAACTGGTGTGAGATGGTGTCTCATTGTGGTTTTGATTTGAATTTCTCTGATGGCCAGTGATGATGAGCATTTTTTCATGTGTCTGTTGGCTGTATGAATGTCTTCTTTTGAGAAATGTCTGTTCATATCCTTTGCCCACTTTTTGATGGGGTTGTTTGTTTTTTTCTTGTAAATTTGTTTGAGTTCTTTGTAGGTTCTGGATATTAGCCCGACAAAGGATTTTTCTCCATCACTTTGCCAGCCAGACACCTCCAGCTGGTAATTTCCTTGCCCAAGCCTTGCTCAGGCCCAAGTTCACCACAGGAGATGCCCCACGTATTTGGCCCAATGGGCTGCACCTGGCTTGCACCTTGGTACAGATCCCATAGCCATCACGACTGTGCACTGAGGCCCTGGTGGGCGGGGTGTGTGAGCAAGTGAGTGTGGGATCCAAGTGCCAGCACAGGGGTGAGCTCCATGCAGGCCTGCGGCTGGACCAGGCATGTCACAAGCAACTCCCACAGTGACTCTGGTGTCCATATGAGGCAAACACAGTGGTGCCCAAGCAGGGGTGCCTGTAACCCTGAAACCCCAATGAGGGTGTTACAGTATGCTAATTAGCTCTTTTAGTCTCACCATCCACTGCCCGACAGACAATGATGTGCAATTAGCTCTGTCATCCCTGTTGCCCCACTCCAGCCCACAGATCTGAGACTGGCTCAGCCCCACTACTGTTTCCCATCATGTGGGATGGTTACCCTCTGCCAGTAGAAGGCAGAGAGCCACAGTGTTAGAGCCTTCTTTGTACCCACGTTCGGTACCCATTCTTTGTATCCATTCTAAGAAGAATGAAGTTACACTGATAATCAAAGGGTGAGGAGAGTGGAAGCGAATTTTGTGAGTGATAAAACAGCTCTCAGTGAAGACAGGACATGAGGGTGGTGCCCCACCCAAAGTTGGGTGGTCTCTCTCTCTCAATGTGGCTGAGTCCAGGGCTTTTATGGGCTCAGAATGGGGAGTGCATGCTGATTGGTTTGTGAGTATGCAAAAAAGGCTAAAACAAAGGCACCACTCAAAGGTGGGCATGACAGAATAAAAAAACAATTAGGAAAGTGTAGGTATATGTAAAATAGGTGAAGGGTGGAGAATCAATCAGAGGAAAGTGTGCCAAATGAGAAGACAGGTTCTCAGTCCAGCCTGCATTTACCTGGGACTTGTAGCTAGACTTTAAACTCTTTTTGGCTTCAACGTCGCGTTTCACTGGAGACCTGGCCCTGTCTGTCTAGGGTTTATCTACCTCCTACCAACATCACTTCCTTCTCTATACTTCCCTTCCCTTTTAAAGATATCATCATCAATTTTTAATTTTTCTTGTTTAATTTTTATTTACATATATCAATGTTTTTACCACATTTTAATTCCTTCCGAAATTTTCCTAGGCAATTATCAAACATTGTGTCTATGTGAAAAGAATTCTGAGTTTTTCTTGGTGTGTTATTTTCATAACCTTAAACCAATGTATAAAATTACTCTTTTGTTCTTCGCTTTAGCTATTTTTATCTCAATCTCTTCGCCCGTAGTTTTTCTGTCTATAATTTAATTGAGATTGTAGTGAAGAATATCAATTTTTGTTCTTTAAACCTTATTTTACCCTTTTCCTTAAGAAATCTCTTCGTTTGATATTTTTAAAGTCTCATCACTTTCTGACCTCTTCAAAAGAAATAGGACTTCCTCCTTTTAATTACATTGACCTATGTTTCATTTTTTCCTGTTTCCATGAGAATTTGCTAATCTTTCATAAACTCTGCATAATTAATAAATGCTACCATTTCCAGGACATTTAAAAATACAGAGCATATCACAGTATACAATACTATATGTATATATATATTAAAAAATATGTGCATATGTAAGGACCAAAGGAAAATGTCCTCTTTTCCCCCTGAAGTTTCACTGAAAATCAACTGACAAAAGGCAGATAAATACGAGAAAAGGCACACATATTATATTTTAACGTGCATAGCACAGGCAAGTTTCAGAAAAATGATGATTCAATAACCCAATGTGGTACAGAAGCTTATATGCTCTTTTTAAAAGGGAAACAGGGATATGGGGAATGTAGACAATTATTTGAGGGGAAGTAAATCATCAGGCAGAATAAATGGGCTCAGGAGGCAGGAAGCCCATATTATGGTGAAGAGGCGTTGTTGTCTGGGGTAAATACCTGAGATTTGTTGTCTCACAGCCATGAAAAAATAGGACGTGGATACACCAGAGTGAGTTTAAGAAGAGAAGTTTAATAGGTGAAAGAAAGAGAAGAGCTCTCTGCACAGAGAGAGGTCCCAGAGAAAATGGATTGCCACTTCTGCAGTGAAATGCAGAAGTTTTCACAGATGAGCTTTAGGAGGCAGTGTCCAATTTACATAGGCCATGGAAGATTGGTCGGACCAGGTGTGCCATTTGCATAGCACACAAAGAAGCTGGCCACCCCATTCTAATCTTCTATTATGCAGATGGGTTCTCCACCTGGTCAATGCCATGTTGCCTGTTCCTTTACCGTACACATGGTGACAAAGAAAAGGGAAGATAGATCCTCCATGTTGAACATGCCTGGCTCTCAGGTAGCCCTCTTCTCTTTGCACAGCTGCTGACATTTGCTCGTGCAAGCTTCCAGCTTGCTTATCTGTGTCTGAAGCTCAATTTTTCAGGCTGCTGTTCATTAGAAAATAAATGATTTGGGGGCTGCTTTCTGGAAAAAAAAAAAAAAAAGTCATGCCAAGGACTCCTTTACCATCACTGTCTGCCTAATAATTTATTTCTAGCTCTCGTATTAATGGGATGGTGAAGGGTTCATCTGCACAGGATCAAAGGTTTTCTTATTATGCAGATAAAGTCTTCCAAATAATCTCTTGTAGCTGCCCTCAGAAAAATAAATAAAAAATCTATCTGGGTGTAGTGATGACTCCCAATCTCTACTTGCATTTCTTTTGGAAAGTGTTGGGATCCGTGCCGGGGGTGGTGGAGAATGAAAGAACACACAAAAGACAAAGACACACAGAGAACATGGCGGCCACGCTCAGAGCCTCCGCCTCACTTTATTTATACTCTATAAACCCCACGTCAGCAGAAAGAATGCAATGCAAAACAAATTTTCTTTTCCCAGATGTAACCTTCTACTCAGTTCTTTGTTTCTATGCTCTTCCTTATCTGCCCGCCTTCTTGGCGCCTATGGGAGTTCATTAAAAGTTCAATTGGAGATACTGTCCTTGAGCCCTATCTATTCTCAGCATACTGTTTTCAAAGACCCCTGCATTTCCCCCCCTTTTTTTTGTTTTGCCTTAATCCTAAAAAGGTAGCCCATATTTGTTCTTGTGTTTTCTTTTATTTTTGGAGGCGATGGAGGGAGCATCGAATCACCAAAAGAAGTAGACCCAATCCAAGTGCCCAAAGCAATATACTTCCAGAGATTGTAGAAATCCATGTCTTCATCTGGGTCCATGGGTTAAAGGCAGCAAGGCGCTGACCCAGCTCCTGAAGGGTTACAGTTCCGGACAACACATGTAATTGTTGTCGAAATGCTTCGGAAATGTTCTGAGTGAGCTCTTGGATGTCCAAACTAATATTTTTATGGCCTATTAATAATTTTTGGATTACGGTCCAATTTTGAGAGATGTTAAAAAGCACAGGCGTTACACAAAATTGAGTTGAGTGGAGTTCCAATCACATTGTAATGTTATCCGAGTACTGAGGACAGTGAGCTGATCTCCAAGCCATGTCAAGGCTTGTTCCATGTTGTCCAATCTTTCAGCAAGTTGAGAATCAATGTTTCGTTGTTGAAGCCATAACCGGTGAGATTGTTCATGCCATTGCTGCACAAATTCAGCATTTTGTATGCTTTGATGAAGAGCGAGCCCTGCTATGGCTGCAGTGGAGACGATGGCGACAAGGCTCATCACCGAGGCAATTATAAGTCCAAGGGCACGGAGGGTTCGCTGGAGAGAAGTCCAAATATAAGTCTCAAGAGGTGATGCCCCCCACGGTCGCGTAAGGTTAACAGGTAGCCAAATTTCCTTACGAGCCCTGAGGATATAAATATCCTCAGTAAAGTTGTGCTACCAGGAATGATTGAGGCAAGACAAAAATGTACACGTATCTGTACAATTAACAATCCCCGTATCATTATCCCATGTCAAATTCCCTGCTAATAATAGGTAGGGCTTACAGACACAAGCAATAATATATCAGGAGGTATTTCTATATAACTGAATATGAAAGGAGTTATTCAGGTTAGAAAGATTAAGGGGCATATTCCCCACAAAAGTGCTAATGGCATCGCCTGCAGCTAACAACTTCCAAAAATAACTCTGTACTTGAGGCCTCCTTCACGCCATACCAAGGTTTCATTACTGTTAGCAGCAATACTTTTATTTACCCAGTGTCATTTCAAAGGTATGTGACTAAATTTTGTTTGAAAATCACTGTGCACACTTCAATCAGTTATTTGCATCCCACTGTATTCTAATAAAATCCGGGGTTTAGTTCCCTGACATTGTTGTCACTCCAGCACCTCAATATTAGGAGAAACCTCTAGAATAGGACAAAAAAGTAAAGAACTAGGAATAGTTTCATTACTATATACAGTATGATTATATTAAAAACTTCTAGTTACAATAATAACAGTATTAGCAGCCACATGACTATGATTATAACGAACAGCCCAGGCTTCATGCGATCTTCGGAGACAATGAGAACTATTTCCCATACATATAGGAACTCCTTCCACTCCAAACTGATATGTGTTGTTTATAATTCCCGTTTCCCATTCTATATTGTCCTTGTCTATATAGGGGGACGGCATCCAAGTAGTGTCATTGGTGAAAACCTTAATTTCCGCCTCCCCCCAGGCGACTCCCTGATACAAGGGCGGAAAGGGAATATAAGTCCAATATTCATACAAAGCCTCACTAAGAGAAATAAGTCCCCCACCGAGGCACATCCAACAAAGGAAGAAATGCATGCTGAATCCAGTTTTCTTTTCAACAGGGTTTCAATCATCTTGTAGGAAACCACTCAGGTCCGCTCCCTGTAAGGACAAGAGCATAGCCCTGTCCCTGTTTTAGAATTTGCCCTTGAACATACTTACCTTCTTCATTAGGATACCAAACCTTTAAACTGTCAGCGGGGACTATCACCGAGGGAGGTGAGGAAAGATGGGTTATGGCAGCAGAATCTTGCAATTGTCTCCATTGATTCAAAAAAATTAAGGTAAAAAGAACCTTCAAAATCTGGTTTCAAAATCTGGTTTCTGGGGGGCTCATTTCCCCCTTTTTGTTTTGTTTTAATAGTTAAGTTTTTAAAGTTAAATTTGCGCGCTCAATGATGGCTTGACCTTGACTGTTGCCCGGGATACCGGTGATATGTTGAATATTGTATTGCTGTAAGAAAACTTGTAATTTATGAGAGACATAAGCAGGGGCATTATCAGTTTTAAGTATAAGAGGAATGCCCATGATGGCAAAACAAACTAAGAGATGAGTAATAACAGAAATGAGAAAAGGTATCAATGGTATGATGAACATTTTAATCGTCCAAAAGAAGAGACATCTCATGGATTAACCCCAGGATGGAAGGATGGAATGCTCAAAGGAGCACAGGAAGGACAAGCTCGAATAAGAGAACGAGCTTGTTTATGAGTTAAATGAAACCATCGTTGAAGGCCAGAACTATTAGTGTGATGTAGAGTATATTTTTGTTCTGCAGCATGTAGGTGGCTGATTAAAAGCAAATCAATCTGAGTATTACCATGAACTAATGGTCCAGAAAGTTGAGGATGAGAACGAAGATGAGTGATGAATAAAGGAGCTCGACGTTGGCTCAAAGTAAAGGATAACAAAAAAAAGAATTTCTGAAGAGAAGAAGTAGCACAAAGAGGTAAAGTGGCCTGAGAAATATAAGAAGTAACATAAACGGCATATTGAGAATCACTAACAATGTTACAACCAGTAGTAGGGAAATGAAGTAAGACCATGAGAATAGCAAACAATTCTCCCTATTGCACCGAGGGATAAGGATAAACTGTAACTCAAGATTGATGAAGCTTCTTGCCAAGAATCAGAAGTTGCAAGAAGATAAGTGATCTGACTATGAGTGAATTGAGAGATAATTAAGGAAGGATCTCCTCCCCAAAGTTGTCAACAGTGATGCCGTCCTTTGATGATCAGTTCAGCTAAACGATCGATATAAGTAGCCAAGCATTTAGATATTTTATTGGACAAAAAGATCCATTTTAGTGGTCGACTAGTTTGATGAATCATTCCTGTGGGAGAAGGTAAAGTATGAAATAAACAAACGGAAGGGCCTTTTGAAGTTGCTCTTCAACAAGCTGGAGTTCCTGTAAAGCCAAAGGAGTTAAATGGCATGAGTTGTCCAAGTGACTGTCTCCTTCTAGAATAGAAAAAAGATGTTATAACTGATATGTTGGTATTCCTAAAACAGGACGCATCCAATTAATGTCTCCTAGAAGCTTTTGAAAATCATTTAATGTTTTTAAATGATCACGTCGAATTTGAATTTTTTGGGGTCGAATATTTTGTGCCCCCAAGGTATAATCTAAATATTGAATAAGAAAATCCAGTTAAATTCTTTCTGTGGCAATATTAAGTGAGTAGAAAGAAAGCTGAGTTTGTAATGATACAAAAGCATCTTGCTGCTTTTCTCTGGTTTTAACTTTGTGGGATAAGGGCAGGATTAGGAAGACCAGGCTGTAAACTTTCCCTAGGTTTAATGTAAACATTTATAGTTTTAAGACAAGACAAAGACGGGAATTCCATGCAGAAATACGTGGCTTTATATTCCTCTCAGCCATTTGTTTTTTGACTTACTCTTTTAGAGTCCTAAGTATTTCTTTAAATAATGGTCACTGTTTCACCTAAATAGGAGTGGTGGCTATGAATTTAAAGGATTGTAGCCCATTTTGAACATCATATTTTTGGCAGCTGTGGAAATATGAGGAATGTTTAAAAAAGCAGCAAATTGTTGTGAAAGATCTTGTTCCCAAAAATTAATATTGATAGGAACAATATAAAAATTAAAAAAAAAAAAACACTTGACCTTGTTGACCTTTAGGACCGACACAGGTTAAAGGTTCTACGTCTTGATAAATCACAGAAGCAGTACCCAAGCCAGTGAGTATAACTGAAACTTGTCTTTTTTCCCATTGCATAGGCCACTAATTTAAACAAATAATAGACATATTCACCCCCGTATCAATTAACTTTTCTAAAACTATCCCATTAATGTGCAATGAACATAAGGGCTTTTGATTAGAAACTAAAGTTTCCCAAAAACAGTTTTTTTTTTTTTTGCATTTTGAAGAACTTTATTATTATTTTTTTAAATTATTATTATTATTTTTAATTTATTTATTATTATTATACTTTAAGTTGTAGGGTACATGTGCATAACGTGCAGGTTTGTTACATATGTATACTTGTGCCATGTTGCTGTGCTGCACCCATCAACTCATCATTTACATCAGGTATAACTCCCAATGCAATCCCTCCCCCCTCCCCCCTCCCCATGATAGGCCCCTGTGTGTGATGTTCCCCTTCCTGAGTCCAAGTAATCCCATTGTTCAGTTCCCACCTATGAGTGAGAACATGCGGTGTTTGGTTTTCTGTTCTTATGATAGTTTGCTAAGAATGATGGTTTCCAGCTGCATCCATGTCCCTACAAAGGACACAAACTCATCCTTTTTGATGGCTGCATAGTATTCCATGGTGTATATGTGCCACATTTTCTTAATCCAATCTGTCACTGATGGACATTTGGGTTGATTCCAAGTCTTTGCTATTGTGAATAGTGCTGCAATAAACATACGTGTGCATGTGTCTTTATAGCAGCATAATTTATAATCCTTTGGGTATATACCCAGTAATGGGATGGCTGGGTCATATGGTACATCTAGTTCTAGATCCTTGAGGAATCGCCATACTGTTTCCATAATGGTTGAACTAGTTTACAATCCCACCAACAGTGTAAAAGTGTTCCTATTTCTCCACATCCTCTCCAGCACCTGTTGTTTCCTGACTTTTTAATGATCGCAATTCTAACTGGTGTGAGATGGTATCTCATTGTGGTTTTGATTTGCATTTCTCTGATGGCCAGTGATGATGAGCATTTTTTCATGTGTCTGTTGGCTGTATGAATGTCTTCTTTTGAGAAATGTCTGTTCATATCCTTTGCCCACTTTTTGATGGGGCTGTTTGTTTTTTTCTTGTAAATTTGTTTGAGTTCTTTGTAGGTTCTGGATATTAGCCCTTTGTCAGATGAGTAGATTGCAAAAATTTTCTCCCATTCTGTAGGTTGCCTGTTCACTCTGATGGTAGTTTCTTTTGCTGTGCAGAAGCCCTTTAGTTTAATGAGATCCCATTTGTCAATTTTGGCTTTTGCTGCCGTTGCTTTTGGTGTTTTAGACATGAAGTCTTTGCCCATGCCTATGTCCTGAATGGTACTACCTAGGTTTTCCTCTAGGATTTTTATGGTATTAGGTCTAACATTTAAGTCTCTAATCCATCTTGAATTAATTTTTGTATAAGGAGTAAGGAAAGGATCCAGTTTCAGCTTTCTACTTATGGCTAGCCAATTTTCCCAGCACCATTTATTAAATAGGGAATCCTTTCCCCATTTCTTGTTTTTCTCAGGTTTGTCAAAGATCAGATGGCTGTAGATGTGTGGTATTATTTCTGAGGACTCTGTTCTGTTCCATTGGTCTATATCTCTGTTTTGGTACCAGTACCATGCTGTTTTGGTTACTGTAGCCTTGTAGTATAGTTTGAAGTCAGGTAGCGTGATGCCTCCAGCTTTGTTCTTTTGACTTAGGATTGTCTTGGAGATGCGGGCTCTTTTTTGGTTCCATATGAACTTTAGAGCAGTTTTTTCCAATTCTGTGAAGAAACTCATTGGTAGCTTGATGGGGATGGCATTGAATCTATAAATTACCTTGGGCAGTATGGCCATTTTCACGATATTGATTCTTCCTATCCATGAGCATGGTATGTTCTTCCATTTGTTTGTGTCCTCTTTTATTTCACTGAGCAGAGGTTTGTAGTTCTCCTTGAAGAGGTCCTTTACATCCCTTGTAAGTTGGATTCCTAGGTATTTGATTCTCTTTGAAGCAATTGTGAATGGAAGTTCATTCCTGATTTGGCTCTCTGTTTGTCTGTTACTGGTGTATAAGAATGCTTGTGATTTTTGCACATTAATTTTGTATCCTGAGACTTTGCTGAAGTTGCTTATCAGCTTAAGGAGATTTTGGGCTGAGACAATGGGGTTTTCTAAATATACAATCATGTCATCTGCAAACAGGGGCAGTTTGACTTCTTCTTTTCCTAACTGAATACCTTGATTTCTTTCTCTTGCCTAATTGCCCTAGCCAGAACTTCCAACACTATGTTGAATAGGAGTGGTGAGAGAGGGCATCCCTGTCTTGTGCCAGTTTTCAAAGGGAATTTTTCCAGTTTTTGCCCATTCAGTATGATATTGGCTGTGGGTTTGTCATAAATAGCTCTTATTATTTTGAGGTACGTTCCATCAACACCGAATTTATTGAGCGTTTTTAGCATGAAGGGCTGTTGAATTTTGTCAAAAGCCTTTTCTGCATCTATTGAGATAATCATGTGGTTCTTGTCTTTGGTTCTGTTTATATGCTGGATTATGTTTATTGATTTGCGAATGTTGAACCAGCCTTGCCTCCCAGGGATGAAGCCCACTTGATCATGGTGGATAAGCTTTTTGATGTGCTGCTGAATCCGGTTTGCCAGTATTTTATTGAGGATTTTTGCATCGATGTTCATCAGGGATATTGGTCTAAAATTCTCTTTTTGTGTTGTGTCTCTGCCAGGCTTTGGTATCAGGATGATGTTGGCCTCATAAAATGAGTTAGGGAGGATTCCCTCTTTTTCTATTGATTGGAATAGTTTCAGAAGGAATGGTACCAACTCCTCCTTGTACCTCTGGTAGAATTCAGCTGTGAATCCATCTGGTCCGGGACTTTTTTTGGTTGGTAGGCTATTAATTATTGCCTCAATTTCAGAGTCTGCTATTGGTCTATTCAGGGATTCAACTTCTTCCTGGTTTAGTCTTGGAAGAGTGTAAGTGTCCAGGAAATTATCCATTTCTTCTAGATTTTCCAGTTTATTTGCGTAGAGGTGTTTATAGTATTCTCTGATGGTACTTTGTATTTCTGTGGGGTCGGTGGTGATATCCCCTTTATCATTTTTAATTGCATCGATTTGATTCTTCTCTCTTTTCTTCTTTATTAGTCTTGCTAGTGGTCTGTCAATTTTGTTGATCTTTTCAAAAAACCAACTCCTGGATTCATTGATTTTTTGGAGAGTTTTTTGTGTCTCTATCTCCTTCAGTTCTGCTCTGATCTTAGTTATTTCTAGCCTTCTGCTAGCTTTCGAATGTGTTTGCTCTTGCTTCTCTAGTTCTTTTAATTGTGATGTTAGAGTGTCAATTTTAGATCTTTCCTGCTTTCTCTTGTGGGCATTTAGTGCTATAAATTTCCCTCTACACACTGCTTTAAATGTGTCCCAGAGATTCTGGTATGTTGTATCTTTGTTCTCATTGGTTTCAAAGAACATCTTTATTTCTGCCTTCATTTCGTTATGTACCCAGTAGTCATTCAGGAGCAGGTTGTTCAGTTTCCATGTAGTTGAGCGGTTTTGATTGAGTTTCTTAGTCCTGAGTTCTAGTTTGATTGCACTGTGGTCTGAGAGACAGTTTGTTATAATTTCTGTTCTTGTACATTTGCTGAGGAGTGCTTTACTTCCAATTACGTGGTCGATTTTGGAGTAAGTACGATGTGGTGCTGAGAAGAATGTATATTCTGTTGATTTGGGGTGGAGAGTTCTATAGATGTCTATTAGGTCTGCTTGCTGCAGAGATGAGTTCAATTCCTGGATATCCTTGTTAACTTTCTGTCTCGTTGATCTGTCTAATGTTGACAGTGGAGTGTTGAAGTCTCCCATTATTATTGTATGGGAGTCTAAGTCTCTTTGTAAGTCTCTAAGGACTTGCTTGATGAATCTGGGTGCTCCTGTATTGGGTGCATATATATTTAGGATAGTTAGCTCTTCCTGTTGAATTGATCCCTTTACCATTATGTAATGGCCTTCTTTGTCTCTTTTGATCTTTGATGGTTTAAAGTCTGTTTTATCAGAGACTAGTATTGCAACCCCCGCTTTTTTTTGTTCTCCATTTGCTTGGTAAATCTTCCTCCATCCCTTTATTTTGAGCCTATGTATGTCTCTGCGTGTGAGATGGGTCTCCTGAATACAGCAGACTGATGGGTCTTGACTCTTGATCCAGTTTGCCAGTCTGTGTCTTTTAATTGGAGCATTTAGTCCATTTACATTTAAGGTTAAGATTGTTGTGTGTGAACCTGATCCTGCCATTATGATATTAACTGGTTATTTTGCTCGTTAGTTGATGCAGTTTCTTCCTAGCCTCGATGGTCTTTACATTTTGGCATGTTTTTGCAATGGCTGGTACCGGTTGTTCCTTTCCATGTTTAGTGCTTCCTTCAGGGTCTCTTGTAAGGCAGGCCTAGTGGTGACAAAATCTCTAAGCATTTGCTTATCTGTAAAGGATTTTATTTCTCCTTCACTTATGAAACTTAGTTTGGCTGGATATGAAATTCTGGGTTTAAAATTCTTTTCTTTAAGAATGTTGAATATTGGCCCCCACTCTCTTCTGGCTTGGAGAGTTTCTGCCGAGAGATCTGCTGTTAGTCTGATGGGCTTCCCTTTGTGGGTAACCCGACCTTTCTCTCTGGCTGCCCTTAAGATTTTTTCCTTCATTTCAACTTTGGTGAATCTGGCAATTATGTGTCTTGGAGTTGCTCTTCTCGAGGAGTATCTTTGTGGCATTCTCTGTATTTCCTGGATTTGAATGTTGGCCTGCCCTACTAGGTTGGGGAAGTTCTCCTGGATGATATCCTGAAGAGTGTTTTCCAACTTGGTTCCATTTTCCCCCTCACTTTCAGGCACCCCAATCAGACGTAGATTTGGTCTTTTTACATAATCCCATACTTCTTGCAGGCTTTGTTCATTTCTTTTTCTTCTTTTTTCTTTTGGTTTCTCTTCTCGCTTCATTTCATTCATTTGATCCTCAATCGCAGATACTCTTTCTTCCAGTTGATCGAGTCAGTTACTGAAGCTTGTGCATTTGTCACGTATTTCTCGTGTCATGGTTTTCATCTCTTTCATTTCGTTTATGACCTTCTCTGCATTAATTACTCTAGCCATCAATTCTTCCACTTTTCTTTCAAGATTTTTAGTTTCTTTGCGCTGGGTACGTAATTCCTCCTTTAGCTCTGAGAAATTTGATGGACTGAAGCCTTCTTCTCTCATCTCGTCAAAGTCATTCTCCGTCCAGCTTTGATCCGTTGCTGGCGATGAGCTGCGCTCCTTTGTCGGGGGAGATGCGCTCTTATTTTTTGAATTTCCAGCTTTTCTGCCCTGCTTTTTCCCCATCTTTGTGGTTTTATCTGCCTCTGGTCTTTGATGATGGTGATGTACTGATGGGGTTTTGGTGTAGGTGTCCTTCCTGTTTGATAGTTTTCCTTCTAACAGTCAGGACCCTCAGCTGTAGGTCTGTTGGAGATTGCTTGAGGTCCACTCCAGACCCTGTTTGCCTGGGTATCAGCAGCAGAGGCTGCAGAAGATAGAATATTTCTGAACAGCGAGTGTACCTGTCTGATTCTTGCTTTGGAAGCTTCCTCTCAGGGGTGTACTCCACCCTGTGAGGTGTGGGGTGTCAGACTGCCCCTAGTGGGGGATGTCTCCCAGTTAGGCTACTCAGGCGTCAGGGACCCACTTGAGCAGGCAGTCTGTCCCTTCTCAGATCTCAACCTCCGTTTTGGGAGATCCACTGCTCTCTTCAAAGCTGTCAGACGGAGTCGTTTGCGTCTGCAGAGGTTTCGGCTGTGTTTGTTATTGCCCTGTCCCCAGAGGTGGAGTCTACAGAGACAGGCAGGTTTCCTTGAGCTGCTGTGAGCTCCACCCAGTTCGAGCTTCCCAGCAGCTTTGTTTACCTACTTAAGCCTCAGCAATGGCGGGCGCCCCTCCCCCAGCCTCGCTGCTGCCTTGCCGGTAGATCACAGACTGCTGTGCTAGCAATGAGGGAGGCTCTGTGGGTTTGGGACCCTCCCGGCCAGGTGTGGGATATGATCTCCTGGTGTGCCTGTTTGCTTAAAGCGCAGTATTGGGGTGGGAGTTACCCGATTTTCCAGGTGTTGTGTGTCTCAGTTCTCCTGGCTAGGAAAAGGGATTCCCTTCCCCCTTGCGCTTCCCAGGTGAGGCAATGCCTCGCCCTGCTTCAGCTCTCGCTGGTCGGGCTGCAGCAGCTGACCAGCACTGATCGTCCGGCACTCCCCAGTGAGATGAACCCAGTACCTCATTTGAAAATGCAGAAATCACCAGTCTTCTGTGTCGCTCGCACTGGGAGTTGGAGACTGGAGCTGTTCCTATGCGGCCATCTTGCTCCGCCCCCCCAAAAACAGTTTTTTCTGTGCTACAAAACCCTCTCTATTGAGAATACGTTCCCCTGCCTCCAGGCGTATAAATTGTGAAACTTGTACCAAAATAAAAATTTTATTAGTAATATCATGTCCTTTTGGCAAAGGGCCACACACTCTAATAGCTAATTTATATACTCCTCTATTAGGAGACAAAGTATAAGGCTGAGTAATAGCTAAGTCAGCAGCGGCACTCTGCTTAGTTGCTGCATAAAGCTGAGAAACTGGGGTAAGGTGTGGGATCCTTAAGGAGGACTTGAATTTATTCCTTAATGTTGTAGGCCATTGCTCACTGAATATTGTAGTAGACTTGTATTGTAATTGTTGGGGCCCCAAGCCTGTGGGCCCCGGCTCCCGTTTCCCAGGAGAGGAGATAGTAAATTTCCACTTTTATCAGTTTTGGAACGACATTTATTTGTCCAATGTCAACCTTTACCACAATATTTGTACACCTCTGAAGGCAGCTTTCTGCCTTGAGGGATAAAAGTGTTCAATTTTTATGACATTCTTTTTTGGAATGTCTAGGTTTACCACACTGAAAGCAAACACCTTGTTTGTTATTTCCTTTTAAGGCTTTAGACAAAGCTCCAGCAAATAATTGAGCATTATAAATAGCCCCTCCAACACTAACACAAGTTTTAATATAGTTATCTAAATTGGCCCCATTGGCCTTTAACGATTTTAACAATTTTTAATGGTCAGCATAAGCATTTTTAAAAGACAATGTTTGTAACAAAATTTTTGAAGCAAGGCCAGCACCCACAATTTTGAAGACAGCATCCTGGAGACGGGCTACGAAATCTGGATATAGTTCATTTGTGCCCTATAAAATCTTCACAGAGGAAAGGGAACATTTTCCTGTTATCTCTACCTTATTTCAGGCCCTTAAAAACAAAGTCTTGATTTGAGTAAGGGCAACATCATCTAGACCAGCCTGAGCATTAAGAGTAGCATATTGGCCCATGCCTGTGAGTTGTTCCTCAGTGGGTCCAGGGGGATCACACATAATATTTTTCCTAGCCTATACATGTGCCTTGTTCATTTACCAGCTGTGCAATTGTAACCACTGAGAATGATCAAGAAAAGCCTTCGCCAAAGTCTTCCAGTCTATAGGAATTATCAAATTTTCTGATGAAAAATATCAAGAAGACCAAGGATAAAAGGAGATTGAGGTCCATAGTTAGAAATGGCAGCTTTCATTTCTTTTTTAAAACTTTAATTTGTAAGGCATTAAATTGGACATTATTGCCACCATTTGAAAACTGAGCATTAGGAGCAAAAGAAGCACAAATAATTGGAAACAGATCCAGCTCCTTAAATTTTTTTTAATTAAAAGTATATATAATATATAATAATACTCATATCCCCAAATATAAAGAATCTCAACATATTAATAAGAAAAGGCAAATAACCCAACCAAAAGTAGCAGAACAAGGAAATGACAATAAACCTATATGTCTAACATCATTACTCACTAGGAAATATGTATATTAATACCAAATTGAGAATCATTACATACACAATACAATGGTTAAAATTTAAAAACACAGAAAATATCAAGAGGTAGTTAATGTGTTAAGCAGCTCGAATACTCAACTTCTGTTTGGAGTGTAAATTGGTGGAACCTATGCACCCCTATAACATAACAATTTCCTAGCTGGGGTTATTAATACTATATTAATATTAATAGTTAATATTAATGTGCTTATTTATTAACTATTGAAATACTCATAATATTTTAACAAACAACAAGATATACATATACACTGGTTTTGACATATTAAACAGGTGTTTAGTATAAATTTAAAGTATGTCTGATGTGAATAGGGCTTCAACTTTGCCAAACAAAGGTAAAGATAAGGAAGCCGGGGGGTTGGAGGCACTGGAAAATCCTCTTTTAACAGGGCAGAAGGAAAAGAAACAGGGAAAGCTCACAAAGGTGAATTAGTAGAATGTATCTGTAATATTTGTTGAAGCATTTCCATAATACACTGCATGTCAGAATTTCCCTTAGAAAAAGGAAGAGCTGGCTTTTTCTCTTCTCCCCCTTTTGCTACCCCCACCATCCTCTGTTATCCTGGCACAAATGGGCTCCATTTCAGATTTATTTTTTTTTTTTTTTCCCAAATCCTCAGATACCTTTCCTCCTGTGGCTACATTACCACACTCTGAATCAGTCTCAAGTAACTCTAATGTCTGAGTGATAGAGTCACACAAGGTCCACAATTTTAGAGGCATAATATCCCCTAACTGGAGAACTCTAAGCAGAGTTTTTACTACCTGTAACCATTCTCTGCGATTCAGCTGCACTTTAGTCTGATACTGAAACCAGTAACAATGTTGTTCAACATGGGCAAACAATCACTTCAAAGTCTTTTTCTTTCACTTCTACTCCTATAGACGGCAATAGTCGTTGAAACAGCCGTAAATATTCTGAGGCCAGAGAGATGGAATTCCCCATAATGAAAGCTTAAGAAGGTTCCCCTTAACAATATCTGGGCCTTACCCGCCCCTAGGGGGTTCCCCTTCTTGTTCTCCCCTACTCACCCGTGCTGACCCTGCTGGCTGTGCCACTTGTTGGGGTCCGTGCCGGGGGTGGTGGGAATGAAAGAACACACAAAAGACAAAGACACACAGAGAACATGGCGGCCGCGCTCAGAGCCTCCGCCTCACTTTATTTATACTCCATAAACCCCACATCAGCAGAAAGAATGCAATGCAAAACAAACTTTCTTTTCCCAGATGTAACCTTCTACTCAGTTCTTTGTTTCTATGCTCTTCCTTATCTGCCCGCCTTCTTGGCGCCTATGGGAGTTCATTAAAAGTTCAATTGGAGATACTGTCTTTGAGCCCTATCTATTCTCAGCATACTGTTTTCAAAGGCCCCTGCAGGAAAGACTCTCTTGGTCAGATAAAGGAATTACAGAGAGTCTCCCTCCCTGCACTTCAAGAGTTTGGGGGAAGTAGGATAACAAGACAAGGTTAAAGGTACCTTGATCCTGAGGCAGCTTCTAAGACCTCTCAGCATGTTAAAGCACCAGTCTTTAGGGTATCACTTTATGAGCCCCAGTAGATCTTTCGATGCTACTGTTCTACTTCCTTTTTATATCTCTCAACTAGACTATTAACCTGTCTAGTCAAACATACTTAGTGTTCTATTCTTTACAGCATATTGCAACTACTATGTTTCAGAGATTTTCTTACCTATGTGAAACCAAAACATCTGAGACAGGTCTCAGGCAATTTAGAAAGCTTATTTTGCCGAGGTTAAAGACACTCCTATTACACAGCCTCAGGAAGTCCTGAGGACATGTACCCAAGGTGATGGGGGCACAGCTTGGTTTTATACATTTTAGGGAGGCATGAGACATTAATCAATATATTTAAAATCTACATTGGTTTGATCCAGAAAGACACGACAACTTGAAGCAGGGAGCAGGCTTCCAGGTCATAGGTAGATAAGAGACAAACAGTTGCACTCTTTTGAGTTTCTGATTAGCCTTTCACTGAATACACAGTTTACAGAAATAGTCACTTATGCTTCAATCCGGCTTAGTGAAACAATAGGGCAAAGGAACGAATCAGATATCTGTTTGTCTCATATAAGCAGAGGGATGACTGAGTTCTGTCTGTCCTTTGTCCACAAGGAATTTCCTTGTGGGCAAATGGTGAGGGAGGTAGGTAGCTTTGTTTGTTTGTTTGTTTTGTCGCTATCTTATTTAGGAATGGAATGGGAGGCAGGTTTGCCTGACACAGTTCCCAGTTTGACTTTTCCCTTTGGCTTAGTGATTCTGGGCTCATGAGATTTATTTTCCTTTCACAGTTATAAGCATCTCTGTTATCTTATTCCAAGATACAGCTAAAATTCCCAACCCAGAAAGACTCTAAACTCTGAATTTACCCCTTTCCCTTTTTCTTTACCAGTTCAATATGTGAACAGTTACAAATCTGACCCATTCCATTCCTTAGCTCATTTCCGTGATTATACATCTGCAATCCAGGACTCAGATATATTGAACATCTGTGTTCCACAAACCCAGCATTTTTCGAAGCATTAATTTAACAAATATGTACTAATTATCACTGATTTTTGAAGCCCTGTATTGTGTGCTGAGCATAATAGAGTGTCAGCCACTGTTTAAAGCACTTCATAGATGTTAGATCATGTCAATGCTCTGTAGCTAAAGGCCAGCAAGAAGCCCCTGGCCGCTATGGAGATGAGGAGCCCGTCCCTGCCACGAAGAAAGAGCAAACCACAAAGCAGGCAGAATGCTTCTGCTCCCATCAGTCTCTTTTAAAGCCTTGCCTTTTTCTGACAATTAGACAAGAATTTCTGCCACATATTTAGGTAGAGATTACCAACTCCTTGTTTTCTTTTTCCCTTCTTTGAATGACCTTGAAACATAAACCTATGCAGCTGTCTCTTACGATAAACTCTATCCTTATTTATCACAGAAACTCTTTTATGCAGAAAACTCTGTTGCTTCTTTGTATATCCGAAATGTCTAACTGAACATTTCACTAGATAAATAATAGAGCCACATCTATTGCATATCTAGGCAGCCTGCCTTCTTTGTCACTGAAACAAATATGCAACAGAACTTAGTATGGTGTTAGATTATCTAAATGCTTACAGATTAGAAATTATTTAAAAGAAACATTCTTCAGATTATGGCTGGACACACGTGGCTCATGCCTATAATCCAGGCCCTTTGGGAGGCCAATTTGGGCGGATCACCTGAGGTCAGGAATTCAAGACCAGCCTGGCTAACATGGTGAAATCTGGTTTCTACTAAAAATACAAAAACTAGTTGGGCGTGGTGTGGGCACCTGTAATCACAGCTGCTTGGGAGACTGAGGCGGGATAATCGCTTGAACCCGGGAGGCAGAGGTTGCAGTGAGCCGAGATTGCACCATTACACTCCAGCCTGGGTGACAAGAGTGAAACTCCATCTCAATAAAAAAATACATACTTACATACATACATACATACATACATACATAGAAAAGAAAAGAAAAATTCTGAGATATGTATTTAACAGTGTTATGGAATCCATATTATTCTTCAGTTTTTGGGGAAAGTGAGAGAAGTCGTTGGCTATAGAGAAAGAATTCTGGGCTCACCCTATCTAGAGTGCCTCAGCAGTTCCCACTGATGTGTTTTCCATGTTACTTCTATTTATGTGGGGCCTACACCATACTTCTATTCTCTCTTGTCTTCTCTTATTTTCATTAGAAGCTGAGAAAGTCTCTGCAGCAAGTAGAAGTCTTGTTTTCATAATAATAAGGTAAGTTGAGACATAAAATCTGCATATGCTAAGCTGTCATATAATATGACTCTAGACAGGCACCTAAAAAGATGAATTAGAAAGTCAATTTCTCTGATACATTTTTTTAAATCTTGGACAAATTCCCAGATCATAGGACCAATTTTGCCATTTCAGTTACATGGGAGTTCAGGCTATCAGGTGTCCTAGAGTGTTTTGCATTATTGCCCCTCATAACCAAGGGTCCCCAACTAAAGCCATATTAGTCATCCCTATAGAAAAGGTATTCATCACCTGCTGTCATCATAGAAGTACTCTGGACAGCAACATGCGTCCTTTGCTACGCAATGACTGCTGAAACACAGACAATGCTTCAGAGAATAAAGCCTCAGATAGGGATAAAGCTAAGACAGGTCAGGAGCCTATAAGGCACCAACCAATTTTTAGGTTATAGATTAAATGAAACATTAACTCTGCAACTCACATGTGCTAGTTATAAAAATAGGACTGATTTTTAGCTGTCTCTTGGAGGGTGACTGAGACACTTCTTTCTTACCACAAAGTACTGCATATGTTATTACTGTGGACCCCCACTTTTTAGCAGTTAATCAAATGGGTAAGTCAGGAGGTACATATTCCCTGAGAAGCAAATGCCACTGTGTTCCTACTGACTGTCACCTTGGGGATGAGGGTGGGAAGCAGAAGCAAGTGTGTCTCCACCAGGATAATGCTCCCAGTGCTTACTGCAAATCAGAACAGACCCTACAGCCCCTACTGCCCAAATGCCAAGTGTGTTGTTCTCTTGGGTATAGTTACCTGAAAGAAATATGAACGTTTGACACCTGGTTTGCTATAGCGATAGGAAAAGACATTTTCTCTGCATTATTTGATAAAATGTCAGGTGCCAGAGAATGAAGAAAAAGCATTGAGATATTTGGAAGGCAAAGTCCCATTAAGGAATATTTTATGCTTAGTGCCAACATGGGAATAAAGAAGTCTGGAAAATATACGCATTAGGTAAGGACAATCTGTTCTCAAGCTTTTGTATGAGCCAAAAAAGAGACGGTAGTAATTAAATGACTTAAATCACACGGTGGCAAGATAATAAACCTCTAGGCAAAGTTGAGAATGTTCTTGCTTTCAGCTTTCCACTATACCAATTCTGTTTCACTCTCTCCTCTGAGACTGACAGTTGTCTTGAGTCAAAGTCCACAGTGTGGTGCCTCTCCAGCTTGCAGTGTTCTTCCACACTTCTCATTCAACTTCCCCTACCTTTCAAAATTTAGGAATACAATAGCCCAGTCTCTTCTCAAAGTCAGCTTTCTGCCGACTCATTGTGTGTGGATAATGCCATTCATGGGCACTGGATCTATTCCATTTTCTTTCCTACTCAAAGGTACCATAAACCTGTATTCAAACCTGACCCTCTATTCTCTCGTGGACAAAAAGATGCTACATCTGAACAGATGAGAGCCCCTGTGAAACATTTTCATAATGTCATAGACAGAGCTGCCTGATACTATCTTGTCTTTTTTATGAACTCATCTTTAGTATTTAGGTTGCAGAGGTACTGTAATCAATGATTTTCTATTGTCCAAAATACGAGAATCTCCAAAACAGATCAAGTTGATAATTGAATATATAATTAGATATGGGAAAAATATTAAATATGCATTGCCCAAAAGATATTTAAACTATTAAAAAGGAGAAAGTCTTATGAAAATCTTATAGGATACCAAAGAATAGAAAAGTCCTAAGAAGAATTTTCTCAAGTTTTGGTATTATGAAATTATATGACCAACTGTCCAAAACAAAATTATAAAAACCTGCAATCTAGTTTTCTGTAATTGTACTAGTGTGGAGGAAAAAATTCTTCTCAAACCATGTTTTTCTTCTACTCTCACACAAGAGTCATCAACACAGAAGAAGGTTTTTGTGACCAAATGTGTGGCTTTATTTTCCCCCCACACACAGCAGCAGACACCAACTGTGTGCCCTCTAATTCAGTTCTGACACTACTATCCGGAGATAGTGTCAGAGGCCACAGGTTGAAGCCTCAGTCCCCATGACTGGCCCCCTCTCTGCCCCCAGCACACCAGGTGCAAGTCCGGGCCTCCAGAACTTCCAATGGACTAGCTTCAAGTTGGGGTTCCCATGACCCTCTCTTTGGGTTTGATTAATTTGCTGAAATGGCTCACAGAACTCAGGGAAACACTTATTTATGTTTACTAGTTTATTATAAAGGATATCACAAAGGACACAAATGAAGAGATGTGTAGGGTGAGGTTTGGGGGAAGGGGCATGGAACTTCTTTATTTTTTTTTTTTTTATTATACTTTAAGTTCTAGGGTACATGTGCATAACGTGCAGGTTTGTTACATATGTATACTTGTGCCATGTTGGCATGCTGCACCCATCAACTCATCAGCATGGAACTTCTATGCCCTCCCGAGGTGCACCACCCTCCAGGAACCTCCGCGTGTGCACCTATCTGCAAGCTCACTGAACGCTGCCCCCTTGGGTTCTATGGAAGTTTCATGATGTCAGCATTCCTTCCCCAAAGGTATAGGGCAGGACTCTTTCATGGGAGGGACTTAAGATCCACAACCAGAAAGGAGGGGAACTTTGGAGTCCTGTACTGAGGCAGGTGAAAGGAGGGCAGAAGGTCAGAGGCCCACCCCTGAGACCTAACACACCCAACCTTGTAACAGAAGACTGTAACAAGGGCTATGGGAATTACAAGCCAGGAACCATGGATGAAAACCAATATATATCATAACACTACAACTAGTAAACACAATATGGCTGTGAAAAACCAAACTGTTGTACACTTATTTATTTTGAATCCTTTCAAATTAATTAGATCGTTTAATTTAGTAGGAAATGTAAACAGTATAAGGACAAACCAAGTTTTTCTCCCAGCACAGACATCCATTTCATTCCCATGTCCCAGAGTTAACAGTTATTACCAAATGTCTTGTTGTTCACACATATAGAAATAGTCCATGCAAATATATAAGCCTAGTACTGACAAGATTGCCTAACATAGTCCTGCTGATTGTATCCTGATAGCAACCTGAGTACATATTTTTAAAAGAAAAAGAGATATTCATTTTCTCAGACAATGCAATTGAGGCAAAGATAATATTAAGTGACTTGTTCACAGTCCCACATTTTATAAGCAGTGGAATCATAATTCCACCATTGAAAGCCCAGCTCCAGACATCATACGCTTAATCACAAAGCTCTACTGCCTCTCAGTAGGCCTTGTAATTTCATATCAGATACCATTACACACATCTCTTCATTTTATATTCAACAAGTGCAACAAATGAGTAACAAAATCAATTTTACACATTTGTATGAGAATACCTGCATGTGTTTTACAAAACCTGTTCTCTGTTTCTGTAAAAATATGTATGTTAGGAATGCAAGAAACTTGTCATGTATGAGATTAGTTATTAAGTCATCTGTACAATTACATTTTATGCCTATGTTGGGGCTCAGAAAACAACATCCCAAAATATGGTGCCTTGATATGAGGAACTAAAGAAGCAGGCTTAAGGTTTCTCTCACCTTCCAACCCTTCCTGCCTCTCATTCCTCTGTCTCTCCACCAAAGCCCAGGATAAGGGTCTTCTCTGAAGTTTCCTTATTTACCTAGAAATCACCTAACCTGCCAAAGAGGAACACAACTGCCTTTGATCCACTCTCTGAAATTTTACTAACCAGAGAAAACTTAAAGTCATATCACAGAGTAAGAAACTGGAAATTAAACACTAGATCTAGAGCCCAGAAGAACTTTGTTCCAAACAATTTTCTGTTCCCCCATCCCAATCAGTTTACAAAAAGAATCATTTACAAACCATTGTCTGACCCATTCGGTTTTCTTAAAAATCATTTTCCACCCCCTAAAATTACCTACATTCTCCACATTTCCCCTATGAAGAAGAGTATATAAGATTCTAAAACTCATTGAGTGGTTGGGTAATCATTCTCCTGTGATTTTCGACCTGTGCTCCTTAATTAATCTGTACACCTTTTCTCCTGTTAACCTGCCTATTATCAGATCATTTCAGTTAATTTTCAGAGGGCAAGAGGACTTTCCCTTCTTGCCTGTACCTTATTTAGAGAGAGTATATAATATTGGAATTGAGTTCCATTCTCTGCCGGCTCTCAATTATACTTTTATCATAACCCATTTATGTGCTCCTAAGTGCAATCAAGGCTCTCAATAGAAAGCAAAAGTAGCAACATTGTCATCTGAAAATAAAAAATGTATTATATTTGCTTTAACAGAATTAAAAGGTACAATAAAAAGGGGGAAGAATTAACTACAATGCCACTACATTTAATAGTCTCCTATTTTGAAATTACTATTATTTGAGACATATACTTCTCACCTTTCATAGGGATTACTAATATGTAGTTCCTGTATCTACAGGGCTCACCAGCTTGAAATGCAAAAAAAGTAAGACTAATATTAATCTTCCAAATAATATTTGTTCTGAGGAACCAGCTGCTAGTTGGCAGAAAATTAGCCCAAGCATTACCTTTTTTTTATATTTGTGGGTACGTAGCACGTGTATATACTTATGAGGTACATGAGATACTTTGATACAGGCATGCAATGCATAGTAATTACATCATGGTAAATAGGATATCCATCCCTTCAAGAATTTAACCTTTGTGTTACAAACAGTTTAACTAGACTCTTTTAGTTATTTTAAAATATATGATCAAGTTATTATTTACTGTAGCCACCCTTTTGTGCTATCAAATACTAGGTCTTATTCATTCTTTCTTGCTATTTTTTTATATTCATTAACCATCCCCTCACTGATTGACTTGCATATATTGAACCATCCTTACTTCCCTGGGATAAATCCCACTTGGTCATGTTGAATGATCTTTTTAAGGTGTTGTTGAATTCACTTTGCTAGTATTTTGTTGAGGATTTTTTTTTATCAATGTTCATCAGAAATATTTGCCTATATATTTTTTTTTTGGATGTGTCTTTGTCTGGTTTTGGTATCAGGGTAACACTGGCCTTGTAAAATGAGTTTGGAAGTATTCCCTCCTCCTTTACTTCTTGGAATAGTTTGGATAGGATTCCTATTAGTTCTTCTTTAAAAGTTTAGTAGAATACAACAGTAAGACATCGGTTCTCAGGCTTTACTTTGCTGGGAGACCTTATTATGACTTCAATCTCATTACATGTTATTTGTCTGTTGAGGTTTTGAACTTCTTCATGGTTCAATCTTAGTAAATTGTTTGTGTCTAGGAATTTGCACATTTCCTCTAGATTTTCCTTTTTTTTTTTTTTTGGCATACAGTTGCTCATAGTAGCCAAGATTGATCCTTTGAATTTCTGCAATATCAGTGATAATGCCTACGTTTTCATCTCTGACTTTATTTATTTGGGTTTTTCTCTTTTTTTCATGGTCTGGCTAAAGGTTAGCCAATTATATTTATTTATTTATTTTGGAAAACCAACTTTTAACTTTGTTTATTTTTTTGTATCCTTTTCTTCATTTCGGTTTTTTACTTCTGATCTTTATTTCTTTTCTTCTATTAATTTTAGGTTTGGTTTGTTCCTGCTTTTCTAGCTCTTTCAGATGTGTCATTATGTTATTTATTTAAACTTTTTCTTCTTTCTTGATGTTGGTACTTTTAGGTACAAACTTACCTCTTAGTGCAGCTTTTGCTGTATCCCATAGGTTTTGGTATGTTTTGTTTCCATTATCATTGGTTTCAAGAATTTTTCAGTTTCCTTCCTTCCTTCCTTCCTTCCTTCCTTCCTTCCTTCCTTTCTTTTTTCTTTTTTTCTTTTTTTTTGATAGGGTCTCACTCTGTCACCCAGGCTGCAGTGCAGTGGCACAGTCTTGGCTCACTGCAGCCTTAACCTCCCAAACTCAGGTGACCCTCCTACCTCAGCGCCCCAAGTAGCTGGGATTACAGGCACATGCCACCAACAATTTCCTTAATTTCTTCATTGATCCACTAGTCAATTAACGTGCATATTGATTAATTTCCAAGTATTTGTATAATTTCCAAAATTTCTCTTATTAATTTCTAGTTTTATTCCATTGTGGTCAGAGAAGATGCTTGATATTATTCAACTTTTTTCAATGTAGTAAGAACTGTTTTGTGACCTAACATATGGTTTATCCTTAAGAATGATCCATGTTCTCAGAAGAAGAATGTGTATTCTGCAGTTGTTGGATGAAATGTTCTGTAAATATGTATTAGGTCCAATTGTTCTGTAGTACAGATTAAGTCCAATGTTTCTTTGTTGATTTTCTGTCCAGATGATCTGTCCAATGCTGAAAGTGGGGTGTTGAAGTCTCCAGCTATGACTGTATTGAAATCTATCTCTTTCTGTAGCTCTACTAATATTTGCTTTATATATTTGGGTGCTCCAGAATTGGGTGCATATATATTTACAGTTGTTATATCCTCTTGCTGAATTGACTCGTTTGTCATTATATAATGACCTTCTTTGTCTCTTACAGTGTTTTGTCTTGAAATCTATTTTGTCTGATATAAGATATAAGATACACATGGCCTTTTCTGATTTCCATCGTCATGGAATATTGGTTTTCATCCCTTTGTGTGTCTTTGTAAGTGAAATGTGTTTCTTGTAGGCAACAGATCATTGGGTCTTGCTTTTTTATCCTTTGAGCCATTCTATATCTTTTAATTAGAGGATTTAGTCCATTTACATTCAATGTTATTATGGATAAGTAAGTACTTACTCCTGCCATTTTTTTATTTGTTTTCTGGTTGTTTTTTTGTCTTCTCTCCCTTCTTTTCTTCCTTCCTAACTTTTAATGAGGATGATTTTCTCTGATGGTATGATTTAATTTCTTGCTTTTTGTGTGTGTATCCATTGTATGTTTTTTCATTTGAGGTTACCATGAGGCTTGCAAATGCTGTCTTATAACCAATTGTTTTAAACTGATAACAATATGAGTTGCATAAACAAACAAGCAAAAAGAACACTAATAAAAACTCTACAATTTAACTTCCTCTCTCCACTTTTTAACTTTTTGTTGTTTCTTTGTATGTCTTATTGTGTGGTCAATGTCTTGAAAAGTTGTAATTATTTTTGATTGCTTCATCATTTAGTCTTTCTACTTAAGAGTAGTTTATACACCATAATTACAATGTTATAATATTCTGTGTTTTTCTGTGTGCTATTACCAGTGAATTTCGTACCTTCAGATGATTTGTTATTGCTCACTAAAGTTCTTCTCTTTCATATTGAAGTACTCCCTTTAGCATTTCTTGTAGGACAGGTCTGGTGTTGATAAAATCCCTCAGCCTTTTTATGTCTAAGAAAGTCATTATTTCTCCTTCATGCTTGAAGGATGTTTTCACTGGGTATATTATTCCAGGGTAAAAGGTTTTTTCCTTCAGCACTTTAGATATGTCATGATGTTCTCTCCTGCCTATAAGGTTTCCACTGAAGAGTTTGCTGCTAGATGTATTGAAGTTCCATTGCATCTTATTTGTTTCTATTCTCTTGTTTCTTGTAGGATCCATTCTTTATTTTTGACCTTTGGGATTTCGATTATTAAATGCCTTGAGGTAATTTTATTTGGATTTAACCTTCTTGGTGTTCTGTAAACCTCTTCTTCTTGAATATTGATATCTTTCTCTAGGTTTGAAAAGTTTTCTGATATTATTCTTTTGAGTAAACTTTCCACCCCTATCTCTTTATCTACCTCCTCCCTAAAGCCAATAATGCTTAGATTTGTCCTTTTGAAGCTATTTTCTAGACCTGGTGGACATGCTTTATTCTTTTTTCTTTTGTCTCCTCTAACTGTATATTTTCAAATAGCCTATCTTCAAGCTCATTAATTCTTTCTTCTGCTTGATCAATTCTGCTAGTAAAAGACTCTGATGCACTCTTCAGTATGTCAATTGCATTTTTCAGCTCGAGAACTTTTGCTTGATTCTTTCATATAATCTCAATGTGTTTAGTGAATTTATCTGATGGAATTCTGAATTCCTTCTCTGTGTTATCTTGAATTTCTTTGAGATATGTTTACTTAAGGCACTGGGACTCTACAATCAACAGATTGTAAAGTCAACCAGGATTGTGTCCTTTCCTTTGGGGAAATGAGTTCACCCAGGGTCTGGATAGGTTCAGAAATGTTATATGGGAACTAGTGGTTGGAATCAAAAGCCTTAGAAATTTATCTGATATTCTATTATTCTGTGGCTACACTGGTACCACAAGACAAAGTTCTTCCTGCTCTTCTTTCCACAGGTAGTTGAGTGGTTGCTGTCACCACCACCAGCCCACATGGGATTCTGCCAGGCCACTGCTGATGTTCACTTAAAGCCTAAGGTCTCTTCAGTCAGCTTGTGGTGAATGCTGCCAGTCCCAGAAGGACTCACCTCTCAGGGCAGTGGACTCCTTCTGGCCCAGGCTAGGACCAGAAATGCTGTCTAAGAGTCTAGGGCTGAACTCAGGGACCCCAAGAGCCCCCATGGGGTCAGTGCTGTGCCCTACTATGGCCAAAGTGGTAGCTAAGGCATAAGAAAAGTAAAGTCCTCTTTACTTTTCTCGAAAAGTAAAGTCCTCTACTTTTCTCAAGGAGAAGGAGTCTCTCCCTATAGCCACCATAGCTAGGAATGTGCTGGGTCACACCTGAAGCCAGCATGTCTCAGAGGCCAACTCCTATAGCATACTACATGGGTATCCATGTTGGTTATTAGGGTCCAAGGGCTCTTTAGTCAGCAGGTGATGAATCTTGCCAGGACTTAGTCCTTTCCTTCAAGGCAGTGGGTTCCCTTCTGGCCCAGGGTGTATCTAGAAATGTTATCTATGAGCTAGGGCCTGGAATGGGGGCCTCACAACTCTGCCTGCTGCCCTGTCCTACCATGGCTGACCTGGTATCTCAGGTGCAAGACAAAGTCTTCTTTACTCTCCTTTCTCCTCTCCTCAATCAGAAGGAAGAGATCACTTTTGTTGCTGCTAGCTTCACTGGCTGGGTTGGGGAAGGGTGGTACAAGTACATTGCTATTCTTTGTCCCCTCCTGTATTTCTCAAGGAGTCAATGGTGATGGTAGTGTCTCAAAGATGAAACTATATCCTAGTGATGAGTAGGAAAAATGAGGTGTTATTTGAATAATGGCATGGTGACATCAAATACCAAGGAATACATATGGAACTAAATAGTTTAAAATTGAGAGAGAATGTGTAGCACAACAGAAGAGGAATATTCCTTGAATAATAAGACAGTATAATACAACTGGGACATATAAAGTTGTATTAATAACAAATAGTATGAAAATTATAGTGATGATTAAATAAAACAGAAAAGATCCTGAGAAGGAAGTGCAGGATAGTTCAGCTTTAAATGTTGGCACCTGCATATAGTGATAGAGGAAGGGAGGATTTCTCCAAAGGCAAGAGCTCACTTTGCCATTCTTATATGGTGTTTATATTCCTCTACCTATTCCCATCCCAAATGTTTCATACAACTACCCCAACTTCCCCAAGACTCCAAAATCGTGTCTGCCTGCTCTGGGTCTGGTGAGAAATAAGCTCATAACTTTTGGGCAAGAATTTCCTGTTTGACTAGGTGAAGTCAAGGTCAGTTTCTAGGCATAATATCCTCCAGTCTTGAATTCAGACTTTACTGACGTCTATGCCTAATCCTCCTCTAATCAGAAATTCCATATTGCACAGTAACCGCTCAGCAGATAGAACATAGCTTACATATCAAGTAAACTCGAATAAATATTGAACTATCTCAACAGAGGAAGGAATTATATAAATCGAATAAAGCAAAGCACAGTGCCTTCCTCTTATAACTGAATAATTTGCCCTTTTCAACTTTATGAGAAATCGTTCACCAATCAATTCACTCACATTTGATGGTTTGATTTCTTTGGGAGACAATTCTCCATGACATTTTTAAATTATTATTTTTAATTGAAAAATGAGAATTGTATGTATAATCTAAAAAATTCTGAACTGATAGAAGTAGAGAGTAGAATGATGGTTAACAGAGGCTGAAAGAGGTGGGAGGGGGCAGTAAAGGAGAAAATGGGGAGTTGTCAGTCAAAGGGTACAAAGTTTCAGTTAAACAGGAGAAATAAGTTTTGAGATCTATTGCACAGAAGGGTGACTATAGTCAATAACAATTGTCTTAGTCTGTTTTTGTTGCTTATAACAGAATACCTGAATGAAATTGGCTAATTTATAAGAAACAAAATTCGTTTCTTACAGTTCTGGAGGCTGGAAAGTCCAAGGCCAATGGGCCATATATGGTAAGAACCTTCTTGCTGTTGGAGATTCTCTGTAGAGTCCATGGTAGCACAGGGTATCAGATGGCAAGAGGACTGAGTGTGCTAGCTCAGATCTCTCTCCCTCTTCTTATAAAGCCAAGAGTCCTGCTCCTATGATAACTTGTTAGACCATTAACCTATTAATCCATTAATTTATGAATGGATTACATTTCTCCCCATTGGAAATTAAATTTCAATATGAGCTTACAGGGGACAGATATTCAAACCATAGCAACAATGTATTGTATATTTCAAAATAAAAAAAAAAATAAATTTTAAATATCTCTCCAGGACATTTTTTCCCGTCTTGTACGAACTTTTTGTTCGGAAGTATCCCATACTGGTAATGTAGAGTAAACAGACATGGAAGACAGAGATAGTGTCTCCCTCCGGGGTGCAGGAAAGATTTATTTTCTGATCAAGATAATTAGGACAGTTATTTTAATTATCTTAATCTTAATTATATGAATTATCTTATTTATCTGGCTTGGTAGCAGCATTTTCAAAGGATTAGGTTCTCATAATCTCATAGGGTTCCTCACCTGCAGCACAAATACACCATGTGTGCAGCATTCATTTGGTCCTGCCTCTGTGTCACCCCCGTGGAAGTTGGGAGGCAAGGAGAACATATGCAAACATCAAGTTCATGCTGCCTGCTATGCCGTGAGTAACAACACCCTTTGTCTTTGACCCAGGAATTTTGTGTCTTCTGTCAGCAACTGTGAGACTGTGACAGGCTAACTAACTTGTTAGCTTCCAAACATGGTAAAATCACAGCTCCTTCACAGTTCTTGACAGGTTTTCCTCTAATACAATTATTAATAATATGTATCTTCACCAAATATCATCATGGACATCTCACAGATAAAACAAGTTGTAATTTAGTCATTGTTTTCAATTTGTCATTACTTCTAGCAGTTTCCTTCCAGACCCGCATTTTTATCCCTTCATGTACTTTCCAAAAGCATCCTCATTTTTGACAATGATAAAATGTTTGTAGGCTTATTTAGAATATTAAAATATATATTTGCTTATTCTCTAAGAAGCTCTGATACTATTTGAAGGAGAGTATTGAAGATCAAAATCTGGACACTAGAGTAGGCATAATGATATGGCATAGCAGAAAAAATACACTATTTGTCTAAAGCTCATGAATTCGTGCTTATAAAATGTCTTTTTATCTTCCTCTAGAATGAGAGTTTATTAATTTATTTTTTCTCACTAGATTTGATGTTTTGTATTATCACGTTATACCATCTCTGTATTCAAATTATAGTGTACCCTTCTCCATCTCTTTGGAGGTTTCTATTTTGTTTCTTATTTAAGGTCTTTGGGTTGGTCAAAGAGTACAGATTCAAATAAGATATCATACTGGTATCTCCAAGGTGAAAGAAACCCTCAACGTCCAATGGTTCAATTTCAAGCAATAGAGAGCCTCTTGTGAAAAAAGCCAAAAGGAATTCAGTGCTTCCAAACTCCTTTTAACAGCTTACAGAGTTGATTCTAGGATGAGTTTCCAGGAATAACTAGAACCATATCACAGAACTGGTCTATCAAGAGACTGCCCTCCAAGAACAGTAGTTGCCATGGTTTGCATGTCCCCTCAAAAACTTATATTAAAATTTAATTGCCATTGTAACAGTATTAAGAGGTAAGGCCTTTAAGAGGCAATTAGGCCATAAGGGCTCTGTTCTCATAAATGGATTAATGTCATTACCATGGGAGTGGAGGGTTGGTTATCACAGGAGTTGCTTCCTGATAAAAAGGATGAGTTAAACCCAATTTCCTCTTTGTCTTGCATGCCCATTTGCCATTCTGACATGTTACAGTGCAGAACGAACACCCTTGCCAGATGCTGGTATCATGCTCTTGGATTTCCTAGCATCTGAAACTGTGAGAAATAAATGACTTTTCTTTATAGATTACCCAGTCTCTGGTATTCTATAATAGCAACAGAAAATGAACTAAAGACACTAGGGTTGCTGAGAAAATGGGAAGCCATTATTGCTAACTATTGCTTTCCCAAACACCTTAGCTGTGATCTGGAGCTCAAGACTCCACAGCTAGGGCTGCTTTCTGATGGAAGACAGAGTCTTACCTAAGATAAAGGGATCCAGAAGGTACCAACAGAACTGTTGACTCATATAAAATACTGCCTTACCTTCAATCTGGGGACCAGGAAACCATTGTCATAGCTGATGTCTCCAGAGCTATATAGCACCTGCTCAGTCTGCAACAGACACCTAAGGTGACACCATCTCCCTATATAAAACAGTTACAGATTCAATCCTTACACAAAAGCATGTGATTGGCAGAAATCAAACCACTTCTCAAAAGAGAGCTATAAGAAAATGCTAGTGGGAAAGTATGAATTTCAGCCTTTAACATACAGAAAGCTCAATGGAATGGGATTGGAAAGATGTTGAGTGAGTCATTCTGTTATTTACCATGATTCTTCCTCTGGCTACATCAATATGTATCATTCTTTCCATTATTAACTTTTGACATTAGCAATGAATTATCTTCTTAAAAATTTTTTTTCTCCTTCCAATTTAAATTCAGTGTCATCAGAATGACTAACAAGTGGCAATCTGGCTTCCTTATAATTCTCTGAATGAATTTCCTTACATTTCACACACACATACACACACACACACACACACTTTTTTCTAGCCACACTTGCCTTCTAGTTGTTCCTTCAGTATGTCAAGCACACTCCCACCTCAGGGCCTTGCTGTGCACTCCCCATCTGGAATGTCTTCTCCTGATATTCTAAAGGCTCCTTACCTCATGTCCTTCAGGATATGTTACTTCAAATGTCACCAAATGAGTGAGGTCTTTCCTGCTCAATTTATCTAAATTGTATCCCCCTCAACTTCCCTCCCTCAGAATCTCCCAACCCTTTTCTATTTTTTGTAGCACTCAACATCATGCTAGCATTCTATATGTTTTCTTTATTTGTGGTATTTATTGTCTTCTCTCCCCACTAAGATGTAGACCCTTGAGTGCAATACTTATACTTGTTAATTGTGTTACCTCCAGCACTTAAAACTATACCTGGCCTATAGTAGACGGTCAATTAAAAAATTGACAAATGAGAAAATAAGGAATGGAGTAAACACTAACTCCTCCTACATAACAAAATGCCAAAAAATGTAACTATCTTCCTCTTCTCTGGGGAAAATCAGTCATTCTATTATTTTTTGAGAGCTGTTCTTTTTTCCTTTATCTCGGTCACAATTCTGTCTTGATATATTTGGAGTGATTAACTAAACAATAAACGTACCTACCACCAACACACATATAAAATGTGGGGAAATATAAGAAAAAAGAGAAACTAATTTAATACTAAGTAAATACATAGTAAATACATAGTAAATCAAGGAGAAAATACAGGTATCTTATTTAGTCTTGCTCTTTGCAACTGGACACAGACTGTAATTAGTATTTATAATGCAATTAGTATTTGTAACTTCATTATTCTGCTACCTATTCGATGTTTCCTTTTACCGCAATCAGCACTCCAGCTGACCAAGTTTTGTTACCTGACATTTGATTCTAACCTTCATTCCTGAGGTATCTGAATCCCAAATGTCATGCTCCCATGTGGTTGCTGCGCCTTTACCTAAATTTTACCTCTTCAATATTTGTAGGGTCTGGGAGGATCTCCTGGATTTTAGACATACACTTCCATGCTTTTTGTGTAGTAGCTATCCTGTGTCCCCTGGGTAATCAGGATTAATTATCATTACCCAGTGGGTTTGTCCTGCATTCTTCCCCTGAAAAAATTAGTTCACTGAAACCATAGCATTGCAGTATAGAAAGAGTTTAATTGACATGAGGCCAGCCACATGGGAGACAGAGTTGTTACTCAAATCAGTCTCCCACAAGGCTCAAAAATTAGAGTTTTTATGGATAGTTTCATGGGCAGGCAGCTAGGGAATGGGTGCTTCTCATTGGTTGGGGCTGAAATCATAGGGGTTTAGAAAACAGTCCTTGTGCACCAAGTCCATCTCTGGGTGGGGCCACAGGATGGCTGAGTTATGAATCACAGGTCCAGATGGAGACAGTCAGTTTCAAAAATATAACTGAAAACATCACAAAAGATCAGTTTTAGGTTCTACGATAGTGATGTTATCTATAGGAGAAATTGAAGAGGTCACAAATCTTGTGACCTCCAGCCACATGATACCTGAGCAGTAAGGGATTATAGAAGCCATGCCTACATTTCAGCAGAGTTCAGGCCCCTCCCATCATCCTATTCTTGTGGCCTTTCATTAGTCTTATAAAGGCAGTTGTAGATCCCTGAGAAAGTTTTAGAGAGGGACTATTATCATCTTTGCCTTTAAGTTAAACTCTAAACTAAATTCCTCCCAAAATTAGGTTGGCCTATGCCCAGAAATGAGCAAGGGCAGCTTGGAGGTCAGAAGCAAGGTGGAATCAACTATGTCAGATTTGTGTTACTGTCATAATTTTGCAAAGGCAATCACAAAATCACCCCATTGATTAGAGTATCTTTACTTTTTATGTGACTTAGTACAAGAGGAGGTCAAGACAAACAAGTGGCAGTCTTAACTTCCTAGTTCAGTGGAATCTCTGTTGTTTTCTCTGGTGGAAGCATTTTTCCCTTGGGAACTAAGACCTCTATGGCAAAAGAGTGAGGAGCAAATATTTTTCAAGTGAGTAATTAGGTGTAATAGTAAAGGTACCACTCCCACTTCCACTCCTTAGTTCTCAGACCTAGCTATTATGGTCTTAGAAGAATAAGTATTTTGTCTTAGTTTCAGAAGACATAACATAATTCTAGAAAATGAGATTTAACTTTGCAAAGCATTTCTTCCATAGACATCAATGTCTTTGATAGGCTAATATAAAATTCAGATCATTTCAGGTAATTCTTTGGTGTTCTCTACCAGATATTCAAAGCAAGCCAAATCTGATTTACAAAAGCAAAATAGCAATTTGCCAAAGAGGTCATGGCTTTGCTTAAAAACCTTTAAAAAACTGTCCAGTGACTGGCCGGGCACGGTGGCTCACGCCTGTAATCCCAGCACTTTGGGAGGCTGAAATGGGCAGATCAGGAGGTCAGGAGATGGAGACCATCCTGGCTAACACGGTGAAACTCCGTCTCTACTAAAAACACAAAAAATTGGCCGGCCGTGGTGGTGGGTGCCTGTAGTCCCAGCTACTTGGGAGGCTGAGGCAGGAGAAGGGCGTGAACCCAGGAGGCGGAGCTTGCAATGAGCCGAGATCACGCCACAGCACTCCAGCCTGGGTGACAGAGCGAGACTCCTTCTCAAAAAAAAAAAAAAAAAAAAAAAAAAACTGTGCAGTGACTTTCCTAAATAAGTTTGCTAGAAGTTCCAAATGGCATCCCAACAAGCCACAGATACTTTGAGTGTGACTGGATGTGCCATCTCATCAAAACCAAGAGACTGAAATGCTTGCATTCCTGCCTGAACCAGTTTTGATTTTGTATTGCTCTTGGATATTCAAAACGAACAGCATTACAGATTAGAGAAGCAAAGTAAGTGTTGTACATATTACCTTCAAGATTCAAAACATCTTACCTAACAACATGCTCCTTTCATTTTGGTAGGTGACGCAAGTGCAGAAAACTTTTATATGATATGCTAACATCCTCAGACTGGCAACCTCTACAAATATCACTGAAGATGCAGCCTTCTGAATTTTTGTGGGATCCTTCTTTCATCCTCTTCCATGTTTATGTACTTTAGCAAGCATCTAGGTATCTGCTACTTCCTATAAATTAAGTCCTATAAGAATGATTTTATCCAAGTAGTGAAGCAGAATGGTGCCCTGTTGAACAGAAAGGTGATCATGTTTTCTTATGACTGAATTGTGGCATAGAGCCAGAGAGGTAATGTAGAACTGAATCAATATAGAGAAAGAATATTGCTGTCCCTGCTTGGTGAAAGCATGTTGCCTTGGAATTCTCAGTTTATTGATAGGGAGAAAAATAACATTCTAATTTCCACATATCGAGTACTAAGTTCTGTGTTATCCACACCAGTAGTAAGATAACATCTGGAACAGCAGCAGCAACTGGAATTGCCAGTCAGTAAACCTAAAATAACCCACCAGACATGTCAAACTGACAAGTTAAGTATGCATATAATCATTAAATATAAATAATTACACAAACTGGAAAAAATGTATGCTGCTGTAAGTCAGCATAATGGTTACCCATAAAGGGATAATGGCTAGACAAGACGGAAGACTCTTGTGATAAGCATATTTTAACACCAATCTTCTCATCTCCCAAGCTCCTCTCCATAGCACTTCTAATCCCCTTACTCCATTTTAATTGCCTCTGTTGTTATGTTTATTATTTATAGTCTCTTCATCTCCCTTACCTCAATGTAAATTCCACAAGGGCAGGGATCTTAGTTTACTTGAAATTATCCTAAGAATCTAGAAAGTACCTAGCCCTATAACAAACATTCTATAAATCATTGTCGAATAAATGTATAATTTTCATTTCTGTGAAAATTATTTGCTTTTTCTCTATTTGGAAATTTTAAGACGCTCTTGTAATTTTTGATGTGCCCGATTATAAATTGTTCTTATATATTTCGCTGCACACTCTTACATCTCATGTCTTTCTTTTGCTCTGAAAAATGTTTTAGCATTATTCTTCAAATATTGTCTTCCCTCCAAATCAATGTCTCTATTTTGGCAAGTATATTTTTCATGTCCAATATTTCCATTTCTTCATAAGTATTTTGTATTTGTAATAGTGCCCTAATGTTTCCAATGACATATTATTGTTTTCGTCTATTTCATAATGTTTCTTCCAATAAAAGTAATTTCTTTGGCATAATTTATTATCTTTGCTTTATTTTTCTCATAGTATGTCTAGACATCTCATGATTATTTTTTTTTTACTGTGAGCTTATTTTTATTTCCTGCAGTTTATTAAATGTTACCCTTTGGGATATATAGTTTTGTACTAGTTTTTTGTGTGATTCTGTGTTGGCCTGCTTTCTTCTATTTTTCCTAGAACTTTCAGGGTTTTACATGGGAAGGGGGCCAGAAAACTGTGCTTATTTTGCTCCTTTGATGAAAACAAGAATTAGTCTTCCAAACTCTCTCTCGTTTCTGGAAAGCTACTTGTTTCTTGCTTCTGCATATAACCAGGTACCCTTTAACTCTCCTCCACCAAAAGTAATAAATATTTTTATACATGTTTCCTTATGGAACTGTATGGGAATTTTCTTGGGTTTATATGCAAAAACAATATTTTTGAATCAAAGTGTGTGTGTCTACAGTATTTACTCTCATGACCTATTACTAGATTGCTCTCTGGAGTGTGGCCCTATACTCCTACACTATCTCCTGCAGTATAAGAGAGTTTCTATGTTTGCATATCCCTACCAATATTTGGCACTAACCAGGTTTTTAAATCTTGCTTGCCTAATAGCCATACTGTAATAATATTTATTTCCATTTGTATTTATTTGATTAGCAATGATGCTGAGCATCTTTAATGTGTCAGCAGCATTTTATGACCAAGAGCATCTAGGGATTTTTTTTTCTTTTGGACTTAGACATTCCAAAGAATGAGAAATTTCAAGAGTGAGGGCAGCATTTGGAGGTAAGGTTAGAAACAAGAAACACAGAGCACAGGAAAGGATTTAGGGCCCTTAAATTTTTTGTGACAACCAACAATCAGAACATTGTCTGCAAGGTACAGTACAATTAAAATATGTGGTAAATTTGTCCACATAGAAACAATCAAATATTGCATATTGATCAAGTTCACCATGTGATGCATTCGTAAATACAAACCAGGGTAAGACAAAGTAAACAAACTGGAATTGCCAATCAGTAAACCTAAAATAACCCACCAGACATTGGGTTAACCCACCAGACATTGGGCAGGAAGTGTGTAACTATAAGCAGTTCTGGCATAGTGAGTTTTGGGATATTTGAAAGGATCCAAAGAATAATAGTCCATCTCCCAACCAAGTGCTGAACAAATTAAGGTATAAAGTAAGATAATCATTTATCAAAGAACCCGACATGTCACCTTTATTTTTTATAAGACTCATGTTGGAGAATGTGACTTACATCCCAGAATTAGATGAACTTTGATTCTCAAGCCCAGAAAGAAACCTCTTCACTGAAGGACCTGGAAAACGTTGGGTGTAAATGAAGTAGTACCAATGATTGCAGTCAGAAGGCAGTCTCCCTCCCACAGAAGGGAAGAAGAGTCTGGGCTACACTTGCCTCCCCAAATCCACCACCACATATGTTACTTTAGGTCTCTAAATGCAAAGAGTAAGTGGATGGATGGGGTCCATGAGCTAGTAAGGGCAAGGATGGTGTCCATGATCTAAGAGAATTGAGTTTCTTTGGAAGGAAGTCAGAAAGAAGCATTTCCCCCAACCCGCTCCCATCTCCCAGTTTCTCTTTCTAAATCTTTTGAACTCAACCATTAAGTATATAGTATACAAAGCCTGTGACTTATCCCTTGGGGATGAGAATAGCAATAAATCCAAACAGGTCTGCTGTACCTAATGTCAACCACTATCTTTAGGGTATTTTTCTAGGACTACTGGTGGGCTGCACAGATTTTTCCCAGAAGTTTCTGAAATGTCTATAAAAAAGCAATTTAATTAACTTTTAAGCCTCTCTGTGCCCAAGGCCAAAAGTTTACTCTGCAGTCTGAGGTGAGAGATGGAAATCTCACCTCAAATTATGTATGGCAGTATTATCCAACATAATCTATTCAAGGTTATGCCATGAAATCAAATGACATTAAATCACTCTAAAAATAAAACTTCAGCATTACAAAGATGCTTCAAATTTGCAAGTAAACTATTTTCATTTTAAAATTCACAGGAAGAATTTAAACTTTAAAAATAAATTCTATTTGCAAGCTAAAGTCCACAGACATTAAAAAACCAAAGGGATTAAAGTTAGAAATCAAATTTTCTTGACCTTGTGAGATAAACTTCAAAGGAACTATGTTCCGATTTCTTCCTCCCAAGATTTCAATTCTGCTGTCCCTCAAATATATCTTAATGTGTTGATGTAGTTCTTTGAGGAGCTGCAACCGGGACTGTCCCTGATTGGAAAAGGTCTCTGAAGTTACATCAATTCAATGTCACATCCGTTAAGAAACTCACTGTTACAGAAAAAAAAAAAAGTTAATAGGAAAGGAAAGACTGTCACAGCAGTGACCCATGTGCATGAAATTTAGAAAACAAACCATTATTCTTCGCACCCTAAATTGTTATCCCAAACTAGATAGTATTCCCCAAATATAACACCTGGAATAGCCACAGACTCAGTAATTTCAACTGTAGGAAGACAGAGAAAATAGTCTGTGCCAGTTGTGCAGAACCTGTAACCTGAAAACATGAAAAGATTTTGAAAAAAATCTCTCAGAAAGAAATTATGTTTTACATGACAAATGTATCATGTCTGAAGAGAAACCTCCAGTTCACCCTATTTGGTTTTTGCAGATAATGGCATTTGAGAAATTGTCCCTTTCTTGCAAAGTTTAGTCATTTGCAACTGTAGTAACGGTAGTCACTAGCTGTATTTGGGGAACCTTTCTTTTACATCCATCCAAATCTCTTAATTTTGATTTCCTTTGGCACCACAGTATTGAATTAAATGGTGTACTATCTAGTTTTAAAGCTACTAGATTTTCATGTAATTAGGTATGTTTGGCCTAATGCCATATTGACTGTTTATGCACTCCAAAATAATTGCAACTTGCTAAAGAACTGCTTATATCTAAAACCTGTCTCCTGGAAAACTTCTCCAAGTAGAGCCAATTTGAACCAACTACTAGGAGGAATATTTTGAGCCTGTGAACAAGAACATGAGTCTGATATAGGCTCCTCCACAAATTCCTCCTTAGTGCTGACCTCAGACTGAAATTTGAGGCAGCAGATCTAATGTTGCCTACCCAAGATTGGCAGCAGCCCTTTACTATGCTGTCTGGCACATGCAAAACTCAGTGATGTTGCACTTGGTCAGCAGTGAACATTTCTTTGCCTGAGATAGTCACATCCTTGTCTCAGCTTTCCCATCAGAAAAAACCCACTGTGGCCCACCAGCATACTTTTTTATCCCCTCCTGACCAGCACATACGGACTAAGGTCAGTTGGCCAAGCTGCCACAGGGTTTATGCTGGATTCATCTATGCTACTAATATATTATTTGGCTCAGGCAATTCATGTGGTTCACTTGCCTTTAGTGAAGTCTTTTTCTTCCATAACTTGAATGAGGTCCTTGCTTCTTTGAAGACTTCTTTATGAAGACCTGTTTATATGGAAACAATGAAGTATGAACAACGGTAACATATTATAAGACCTCACTGGATCCTGGCCACACCGTTAAAAAACAACTGGGATTCTCCGCATGGCCTACTGCAATTCTCTAAGAGATAATACTAAGATTATAATATTTCACATGTTAGAAGGAAAGGCCCTAAACACATATACTACCTTGAAGCAGATTTTCCCCCTTATTATTTTGTTCCTTCAATTCTGACCATTTTTCTTATTTCTCAAAATTCTAGCCCCTAAACTGAGGTCAGCAAATTTTACTTCAGTAGGGGGCAAGATAGTAAATATTTTAGACACTGCAGGACAAGAAGTAAAATTGAGACTATTATATAGATACTTAGATAACTACATAAAATGTAATCATTCGAATATGTCAATGCCATTCTTAGCCTGTGAGGCATACAAAAGCAGACAGTGGGCTGGATTTGACCTGCAAGCTATAGTTTCTTTCACCTGCCATAAAGTATCCTATCCTAGTTACCTAAAATTCCATTTACATATTTTTTAAAAAGCCAGCCAGAAAATAGAACTAATCTTCCTTTAAAAGTTTAGTTACCATTTGCTTTTTCTAGTTTCCCATCACCTATTTCTAATCACATTATTTCTTCTACTTAGTGGCAGATTTAAATTACAAATGAGACCTTTATAAATTTAAAGTTTCAACTTCCTTTGTCCTTGATATCTTTGGCAAAAGCACTTTGTGTGAGACGTTCAACTACGTGGGTCATAAATACTACTAGAAAATCTATAGCGAGTAATTAGTAAGTCCTCTGGCCCTAAGTCATAAGAAATTTGCACTTTATGGAAGGTATCTTCATTTAAATAGTAAGAAATATTTGTAAAATAATGAAGTAATAAAATTAAGAGATAAGTGCAAAAAAATCATTTTTAATATAGGAAAAGACTGATATTCAAATTTTGTCTCTTCAGTCTAAAACACCAAGCCCTCTACCTTAGTTATGACCACCCAAGAGCTCCAGGTTCTCTCCAGGGGTTATAATTTTACGTTATAAACTTCCTCAAAGTACACTCTCAGATCCATTACCTTGAGTGCAAACTTTGTTTTTTTTTTTTTTTTTCCGACAAAAAGTCTCATTCTGTTGCTAGGCTGGAGCGCAATGACGTGATCTCAGCTCACTGCAACCTCTGCCTCCCGGGTTCAAGTGATTCTCCTGCCTCAGCCTCCAGAGTAGCTGGGACTATAGGCATGTACCAACACACCCAGCTAATTTTTGTATTTTTAGTAGAGACAGGGTTTCATCATGTTGGCTAGGATGGTCTCGATCTCTTTACCTTGTGATCCACCCGCCTTGGCCTCCTAAAGTGCTGGGATTACAGGCGTGAGCCACCGTGCCCAGCCAAATGCAAACTTTCTTAATTTTAAAAGTATGCAAGTGAGGAGATGGATGTTGTCATTAAAGAGTCTGATTCCATTTTTGATGTTTTGCTGCTGAAAGTTTTCAAGTCCTAGCTATCTCCCCTCCTGACTTGTCCCATTTCTAGGAAAACTGATGAGAAAGCTCCATCTCCCTGTTTTAGCTCAGGGGGATGTTCAAACCACAAAAACCCTGCCCATAGCCCTTAATCACAACAAAAACCAAAGCCACTTCTCCCCTTACTCAAGCTATTTCAGACCAGCTTCTGTGCCTGCCTTGTCTTCCCAGAGAGCCTCATATGTGAGTAATGAATCTTTTCACATTTTCTTGGTGTGTGTGTGATATCATCAGTCTCAATTTCAAATCACCTTTAGGTATAGGGGTAAGTGGATGGGTGTTAACCCCCACCCATGTGGCAACAGCAGCTCTGCATCTGTTACTATAATTGTGTCAGCCCAGTGAAGGCCACCGTGTTAACAGATTTGTTTATTCATTCTCTTTCTAAGTTAAAATTTGACATTTTCTTCTGTATTTCAACCTACATGTATATCTGGTTCAAAATAAGTTCTCAAGTTTCTTTTTTTTTTTTTTTGATACAAAGTCTTGCTGTGCCGCCCAGGCTGGAGTGCAGTGGCACCATCTCGGCTCACTGCAACCTCTGCCTCCTGGGTTCAAGCAATCTTTGTGCCTCAGCCTCCCAAGTAGCTGAGACTACAGGCGTGTGCCACCATGCCCGGCTAGTTTTTCTGTAGTTTTTTTTAAAGTAGAGATGAGGTTTCACTATGTTGGCCAGGCTGCTCTTGAACTTCTGACCTCAGGTGATCTGCCCGCCTTGGCCTCCCAAAGTGCTGGGATTACAGGCATGAGCCACTGCTCCCAGTTTCAAGTTTCTCTGGCCAAAAAAATAAAGTAGTCTCTTTCATTTGGGTTGAGGTTACATGCTAGCTCTGAAAGAGTCTGGAAGTGTATACTGTTCTGCTGCTCCCAAAATTCCCGAAGGATTCCCTCTAGCAACTCATCTGCACCATGATCTCTTTATGCCTTTATCTAGGTAGACACATGGTTCTCATCTTCTATCCAGAGTCTAAATTAATCCCATGTAACTTACCTCTTACTATAATTATCTTATCTATATGTAGTGTCATTTTAACATAAAGTCACATCATGATCTCTTACATTCCCAATGAAGCAACATCATTGTCTGGGCTAAATACCTGGGGTTCATCTCCCACTGAGAAGTCTAATGACACAGACACACACATGTGGAGTGAGTAAGGACTGGAAATTTTAATAGGCAGAAGAAAAGAGAGAGAAGAGCAGCTGTCTCTCTCTTGTGATAGAGAGACATCCAAAAAGGGAAAAGCAGCAGATTGCAGCCGATTTTATAGGTAGGCTTGAGGAGGCAGTGTCTGAT
Organism: Macaca nemestrina; assembly: GCF_043159975.1. Classification (NCBI taxonomy): domain Eukaryota; kingdom Metazoa; phylum Chordata; class Mammalia; order Primates; family Cercopithecidae; genus Macaca; species Macaca nemestrina. The sequence continues at coordinate 108,810,503 of NC_092134.1, forward strand.
TTACTAGGACTCACACATTAGTTCAGCCAGATATGATGTTTACGTAGCACAGTGAAGGCTGGACACCCCACCCTAATCTTATTATGCAAATGGCCTTTCCACTTGGCCAGCCCCCTCTTGTCTGCTCCTTACTGTACACATGGCTGGCAAAGAGAAGGTGGAATCACCATTTTGATCATGCCTGGTCCCAGGTAGCATTTTTTCCTATAGGCACAACTGCCAGCATTCACCTGTGCCAGCTTCCTGCTTGCTTGTTTATGTTTGCAGCCCAATTGTACAAGTTGCTTTTTGTTAGAAAAGAAAACGATTTGGGGGCTGTTTTTCATGTCAAGAAAACCTTACCAAGGATTTCCATAGTCTCATTATCTGCCTAATTTCTTTTTAACTCCTAAATCACCTTTGCAGTAAGGAATTTTTCATCATATCTTTATCATCTCACTTAACTCTACATATTGTGTTGGAATATTCCTCTCTCACACTATTAGGTGACTAGGAGGGGGCTAATCTTTACATTTAGCATGCAGGCTGTTTTTATCATTCCATAGTGTCTGTCTCCATTGAGTTTCCCCATCACAAATGGTTTTAATTGGCCAGAAGCATGGAGAAAGCAACTTTATGTTTTCCCTCTGTGATGGTTAATACTGAGTGTCAACTTGATTAGACTGAAGGATGCAAAGTATTGTTCCTGGGTGTGTCTGTGAGTGTGTTGCCAAAGGAGATTAACATTTGAGTCAGGAGACTGGTAAAGGCAGACCCACCCTCAATCTGGGAGGGCACCATCTAATCAACTGCCAGCATGGCCAGAATAAAAGCAAGCGGGAAAACATGAAAGACTAGATAGGTTTAGTCTTCTGGCCTACGTCTTTCTCCCATGCTGGATGTTTCCTGCCCTCGAACTTCAGACTCCAAGTTCTTCAGGTTTGGGACTCAGACTGGCTTCCTTACTCCTCAGCTTGCAGACGGCCTATTGTGGGACCTCACCTTTGTGATCGTGTGAGTCAATACTCCTTAATAAACTCCCCTTTATGTATATACATCTATCCTGTTACTTCTGCCCCCATAGAGAACCTTGACTAATACACCCTCAGTCTCCATTAAACTCATTCCACTAAAGAGCTCTGTTTAATCCTCCAAATGAAATTGTAATGAATCCCCTAGCTTTTTCAGTCACTCTCAGATAACAAATAACACAATTCCTGTCCAATGGCTCATTACTCCAAGCTCAATTCACCTGCTCCAGACTGCTTCAGGCTCAGAAGCCTGAAATAGGGAGAGCTGTGAAGGGGATGAGGATATGCCACTCCAAAATATGCCACTTTGGCAAAAAGAGTATTTTGAGTTGAGGATTATTACGAATCAAGATGCAGAAGAGTTTGCTGCCCTCCCCTTATCTGCCCAAAAGCAGGACATAAATTTATGTTTGCAAAGATGTCTCCCCCACAACCCCTTCCTCATACCAGAAAGAGGAGAGCAACTATTATCACTCAAGACAAAGTCAACAAGAAGGTAAGTTTGCATTAAAAGACCCTATGAAAATAACTCTTACCTTCCATTAGTTTCCTCATGTTTCCAAGTCACTTATCTGCAATTTGTCATCCCTCAAAGTTCAAACTCCTTTTCTTTTGTTAACATTACCATTTAATATAAGCCCCTGAGTCTAAACACTCCTTGAGTTTCACTTTTTCCCCCTGTGAACTCCCATGAATGTAAACATTAATAAAAATTGTATGCCTTTTCTCCTATTAATCTGTCTTTTACTAGTTTAAGTCACAGATTCCCAGATACTGAATATGACAGAGTAGAGGAATAGTTTTTCCTCTCTGCTAGCTGCTCTTGGGGATTCCTCAGACCCATCAACTTCCCAGATGGTAATAGTTTTTTCCATTGTCCACTTAGGACCCCATGTCTGCTTTCTATCTTCCAATGGTTCCTCCCTCTCTTGAAATCTTTTCACCACTCCAGATGGTCCTCTTTGTGGAGTCCCTTTAAATATTAACCCATATGTCTGCTGGGTCAACATCTAATACCCAAAAGATAGGTCCTTTTCCACAGCATGAATTACATCTCATTTTCTGTGCAGATCTTTCTCTGTCACCAGGCAGGCATCTCAAGTTTCCTGGCAAATTTCCTGGCAAAATTCACACATAGCCTCAATCTCTAGGACCTCCAAACTTGGAATACCACATCAACCTCTGTATGCTTCATTTAGAAAAGATAATAGCCTCTTCAGCCTCTCTCATGTAACCTGGATGTGGCCAACAACTGAAGGTTGGCAGAACAGCCTTCACAATTGCTCAGTATGTATTGTACCATATTTGTGATCCACCTCTTCCTTGCTCCATGCCTTAGTGGTACTTCTTTTTGGTTTTGGAGGCTTATAAGTAATCTCTGAGACAGCAGGAAGAGTTGTATTTAACATGCTATTATATTTGATAAAACAGAGATACCATGACCTTTCAAAGAGTAAGATATTATAGGCAGGGCTCAATAAAATAAAGCAGTGTTGTTGCTGTTTTTATTCCGCACTAGAGAAAATTAGGGGAAGACAAGATGTAGCTGCTTTGCTTTACCCAAAATGAAAATGGGCCAATGGAAAATCTTCTCTGGAGTGGGTTAGGTCTCAAGTTGCAGGCTTTCTATGCACAATGCCAGTTAAGAACTTGGCTCTGGAACAAGATAAATAGGGACACAATTCCCATTCTTCCACTTATTTCTTGTGTGATTTTGGACATTGTTTTACATTTTGATGTGCATTTTAACTACTAGAAGACTAAAAGGAGGGCTGGAAATCATTTTTCTAGTTATTCACAGTGTTTAGTAGACTTGGATCACAAGAATATATTTTAATATATGAGAATTTTATATATTTTGACTGCAAATTCCTTAACACCAAGTCTTCTTGTAATGTAAAATGAACTTTTACTACTTAATGGGAAATTTTAAGTTAGGGAACTTAAAAGGTTTTTTGTAATGAAAGAGAACAAACGAATCCAATATATCATATTTAGTCTTCAGTTTTCCCATGTATCAGCCTAAAAACAAAGAAAAAAATTATTTTATGCTATGAGTGTGCTACAGTTTGATTAACCACATATTTATTGAAGGATTTTTTTTTATAGTTTAGGGTGATTACAAATTAAGCTGCTGTAACCATTCTTGTATAGGTTTTTGTAACATAAAATTTTATTTCTCTGTGATAAATGCCCACAAGCATGTAACAGTACTGACTTCATGTTCGAGAAAAGCTCATTTGCTTGAAAATGATTACTGCTTTGTTTGAGTTTGTAGATTATTCATTAAAAACAGCCTTAGGAAAACTGGACCTTCAACAAAGATAAAAGAAAATATGCTGACCAACAACTCTGGAAATGGGCTGGCTGGCCTGAAAAGAATAGCCTGAGGTGCCTGCAGAAGGTTACCAGACATTGACCTAAAAAGCAATAATTAACTATCTGTCTGAGACTGTGCACATTTTACTAGAACGCTTTGATCATCATTTGTACTTCCCCCAATTTCCTCTTAAAAACCCCTAATGCAGAGACACAAATCAGAGAAGTGGTCTTTGAACATGAGTTCACTGCCTCCCCCAGGTTACCAGCTTCCAAAATACGGCTAACTTTCCTTTTCACCAAAGCTTGTCTCTTGAGTTTTGGCTTTCAAGTGATGAATGGCCAGACCTGAGTTCAGTTACAAGCATGATTATTGAGTCATATGGTAGTTGAATGTTTAATTTTATAAGAAACTGCCAAACTCTTTTCCAGAGTGGCTGTATCATTTTACGTTCTCACCAGCAATATGGAAGATTTAGTTTTCCTAAATTCTTATAGCATTTGGCGTTGCCACTATTTTTTATGTTAATCATATTAACATGTATAATGATATCTCATTAGTCTTCATTTGCATTTCCTTCATAGCTAGTGATGTGAAACATCTTTTCCTGTGCTTGTTATTTATACATCCTCCCGTGAAATATCTGATCATGTCTCTTTTCCATGTTCTAATTGAATCGTTATTTGTTGTTGTCATCATTTTATTGTAAACTTTTAAGAATTCTTTATATATTCTAGATATGAGTTTGATACCCAGGTATGTAACATGTAATACACATATTCCATTCTCCCAATCTGCACCTTGTTCTTCATCCACTTAACAGGGTCTTTTGTAGAGAAAGATTTTAATTCGGGGAAAATCTAACTTACCAATTTTTTTGCATCTGTGTGTCATGTTTTGCTGTCAAGTCTAAGAACTTCACCAAATCCTAAATCCTGAATATTTTCTCATATGCTTTCTTCTAAAAGTTTGAGAGTTTTATATTTTACATTTAAATAGATAGTCCACTGTGTGTTAATTTTTGTATAAGGTGTGAGGTTCAGTTCCCTGCAAGTCTGTTTTCCTTTTTTTTTTTTCAAAGTGTATTTTTTCCCTGTTCCAGACTGGGTAATTTTTATTGTTCTTTCAAAATCACAGATGTTTTTTATCTGTTCTCTCTATTCTGTTGTGAAACTCATTCTCTGAGTTTTCATTTTGTTTATTGTATTTTTTTTCAGTTCTAGAATGTCCATTTATTCCCTCTTTATATTTTTTATTTCTTCACTGAGATTTTCTGGTTTTTTAAAATTTGTTTCAAGTGTATTTACAATTGTTTGCTGGAGCATTTTTATGATGGCTCCTTCAAAATCCTATCAGATAACTCTAATATCTGTGTCATCACAGTGTTGGAATTTATGGATTGTCTTTTTCATTCCCTTTGTGATCTTCCTGGTTTTTGGAATGATGCGTTGCTTTGTATTGAAACCTGAAGATTTGTGTGTTACATTATAAGACTTGAGATCTATTTTAAACTTTAACTGTTTTTGTTGTTGTTGTTTTTCTTTTTCTACATTGCTCCAGTTTGGGTAGGATAATGCTGTTTTGTTCCTGTTTTAATGACCTCCTATTCACCTTATTGATAAGGGAGAGATTCCTGCCTAGAACCATAGAGATGGCTGAACACATGACACCCAACACTAGACAGATGAAATTGATAGCAATTTATTAGTCACATGTACTCACAGCCTGTGAAGGAGGACACCACATACTACACTATACCAGGTCACACTGATATTGCACTCAAAGACAGAATGAACAACCAGGGACTGTGGAAGGAAAGCTTGGTAGTATCAAGAGAGTGGGGTGCCCCCTGGTTCCTGTGAGAGGATATGATTGACTTGTTTGAATAATTCCAAGGGCTGGAATTGAAACCCACTACTCAGGGATAAGCAGGAACTTCACCTGAGCCTCTTAAAGGGGGGATTGTTGGGCTAGAGGGCCTTATCTGCAGGAGCAGGGGGAGGGGAACATGTGGTTAGGCCAATTGAGGCCCTTCTGGTTTCAACAAATGTTAAGATCACACTTAATACTTGACCTTAATTTTAGGCCTTACACCATATTACTGCCAGGTGGAGATAGAATGTGGAAGGTCTTGGCCCAGCATGGTTGCTCACACTTGTAATCCCAGCACTGTGGAGGCCAAAGAAGATGGATCACTTGAGCCCAGGAGTTCAAGACCAGCCTGGCAACATAGAGAGACCTCAGCTCTACAAAAAAAAAAAAAAAAAAAAAAATTAATTAGCCAGTGTAGTGTGCACACCTGTAGCCCAAATAGGAGACTGAGGTGGGAGGATCACTTGAGTTTGGGTAGTAGAGATTACAGTGAGCTGGAATTGTGCCACTGTACTCTAGCCTGGGTGACAGAGTGAGACATTGTCTTAAAAAAAAAAAAAAAAGAGAGAAAGAAATGTGGAAGTCTAAGTTCCCCACTCAGCCTTAATTTATACCTGGGGAAGGGGAAGAAGGGCTCCTAGTTGCCACTGAGTGCAGGTGGTAGTTCTGGCTCTCAATAAGCCTCTGCTGACATAACCCTGGCTGGAAGAGTGAGGGGCACTTACTACTTCCTTCTGTGTGGCCTCCACTGACACCATGGGGTGGCCTTGTCACCTCTGGAAGCAGGTAAAGGTCCTAGTTTCCCACTCAGCCTTCAGTAACACCACCATGGCAGGGAGAAGGAGGAGCAGTTGGTTATCGCTGGATGGGAATGGAGGTCCATGCTCCCCATATGTTCTCTACTGACATGACCAGTTGGGGATTAAAGTATCAGTTCCCCTTGGCCTTCTGGGAAACACAGCAAGCTGGGGAGGGAACCTCATCATAACTGGGCAAGGGAAGAATCCTAGGCTTCCCACCAGGCCTTTGTTGCTGGGGGTATAGGAGGGGCCACACTTTTCTCTATGATGTTTGATTACACTAGAGTAATTGTTGTCTAGAACTTTACTGGTATACTGCCTACTTTTTGGTTTTGCCTAGAAAAAAAAAACAAAAACAGGCTTTTCTTAAATTTTCCTTTTTGGCTGTGATTATTCACATTTCCAGGTCGATGGCTTTTCCACCACACAGAAATACAAGCATATATGAGGCAAAAAGAAAACCCAGGAAATTTACCACTGTGTCTTATCTAGAGTCCTGAAATTCCTAGCCAGTCTATCTTCACTCCACCTTTCAAAGTCTTCTCAATTTGTTTTGTATCTAATGTCCCGGCCACTTAGCTGTACTTAGTGGGAGGAATGAGAAGAAATGTACCTCCTTCGTCTTGTTCAGGAATTTTTTTTCTCTGTGTATGTATGCCTTCTTTTAACTCCTTTACAGTGTTTTTTGAGGGTTTCAGGAAATAGTGGGGTTAATATGTATGTTCAATCCACCATCTTTAACCAGGGCCCAATAACCTGCCATTTTTTTCTTCTCTCTGCTGCTTAAGATTAGTTTTCTCATTTTCTCTAGGTAATGTGCAAAATCCATGTGCATGATAGCTCCCATGTCTACATTACAGGGCTAGCAATTCAAAATGAGAAAAAAAAATTATTCTCTTGATGTCAAATTCCCATTCCCAAAGAATAAACTTATATTGACCTAGCTTAGGGTGAAGTCCATTTTTCAACCAATTAGCTTTGGCCAAAGGGTAAGGACACATTGAACAAATAAGGAAGTAACCATGCATATTAGAGTGGAAAGAAATTTCCAAAAAGGGGGCATTTGGAACTACAGCTCTGTAGATGTTACTATACCTAACATTAACACTGTGTTTTCTCTGGTCCATGTACTTTGCTTAGTACTTTACATCTTATTTAATCCTCAGAACAATCCTATAAAATAATCATGAATATTTCCTCCATTTTGCAAACAGGAAACTAAAATTATCAAAATTGGGTAATCCAGAGTGGCAGAGTGGGAGATTTGGACTTCCGACTTACTGCACAGTCTAAGATCTTAACCATTTCTTCATGCTACCTGCAAGCAGAAAAGTGTGCTACCTCAAGGAAACACCATTTCCCATAAGATACAGACGTTTTTACATTTTCACTTTGAGTAGTAGGAATCTATCTCCCTTGAGAAAGCAGACTGGCATCATGGAAATATTTCAAACTGAATTTGAAATTACTCACTCCTTACAAATCAAATAAACCTATTCAAAATAGTCATGCATGCATGTGCATGCACACGCACATATCCACACATCTCCTAAAGAGGGAAAAAATGTACTAAGCCTTTCAGTAAGTCAGATTTTACATAAACAACAGCAGTTTTTAAAATAGATGCCAATAAATTATCTCTGGCTTGCATTTGGAGAAATTAGGAATTCATTTCTTTATTCATTAATAAATACTTGTTCGTTTGTACAGATTCTACCATTGTAGGTTATATATAAATATTTATATATTTGGTTATATATGTGAATGGTTATAGGAGAAATATAACAAATCTATAGCTACAATAATGGTAGAGAGTATCATAATTGGGATTAAATGCTATGAAGGAATAAGGATAAATTCCCTCTAGAAGGGAAAGATCGGGGAAAGTTTTCATAAAGAAGTGGCATTTTGGCTGAGCAGTGCAGACAAGGGATATAAATAAACACGTAGAAATGGTGCTGTTACTCTGTTGCCTCACTTAACTGGGAAAATCTGAAGAACCACCTATTAAAGCTGAAATTAAAATATTGCTTATTTTCCTGCAACAGGCTTTACTAACTTTTACTAAGTTACTAATGGTGCGTTTGAAGGACTTCTTAAGGATACAGAGATCCTTCAGACTCCACAACATATGGAATCAGAGAGGGAGTTAGAAGATGATAATAACAAAATATTAATACTCTGTTCTAGAAATTATGTTTAAATGCTGCAGTAATCTAAGTTTCCATTAGCCCTAACTCTTCCTTTTTTAAAAGTTAAATGGGTCAGAAACTTTTTTTTTCTATCTCCACATAGCTCTTTGTCACAGATTAAAATTCAGCTTCATTGTGTGTCTTCATTTTTTTTGTTGTTTTTTTTGCCCTCTATTCTGCCCCAGTTCATTGGTTTATTGTGCAATTTTTATGTTTTTATTTATTTATTTATTTATTAAGATCGGGTCTTGCTCTGTCACCCAAGCTGGAGTGAAGTGCGGTAATCACAGCTCACTGCAGCCTCCACCTCCTGGGCTCAAGCAATCCTCCCACCTCAGCTTCCAGAATAGCTGGGACTACAGGCATGCACCACTATGCCCAGCTAATTTTTTATTTTTATTTTTTTATAGTGGTCTCACAATGTTGCCCAGGCTGGTCTCAAGCAGTCCTCCCACCTCGGCCTCCCAAATTGCTGAGATTACAAGCATGAGTCACTGTGCCTGGCCTACCCTGTATTTTGTGTCCATCCAACACCCTCCTTGTTTATTTCTCTTCAAAGACTTTCTAATTCTTTCTCACTCATTTCCTTTGTCTCTTTTCTCCCCATCGTCTTTTTCTTTTCTTCTTTTTATCTCCTAATTTCTCATCATTCTTTGTTATCCTGGTCCCCCATGCCTATAATAAAATAATGCCCCATGCAAAGAATGCAGTGGTCCCAACAGACAAAATACTTAAAAGTACTTTCTAAATATCTTATTCGGTATACCCCAGAACTTAATCCTCGAATGTAATATCAGTTCTTTGAAATATTTATTTAGATGAAAAATATAAAACAGAGCTAATTACATATTTTTTCTACCAACTTAAAATGTAGTATCAAATCTTTAAAATGTTTATTTGGATTAAAAAGATAAAACAGAGCTAATTGCATATTTAACTTTTACCTAAATCTGAGTATTAGCCAAAGCCTTATCTTTATACAGCATTAAAATATTGCTTCTATAAGTAATTATCCTACTGCCTTTAGATACAAACTCTCTAGGTAAAATTACATCATGAAAATAAACATGTCTTAATCCTAAATTGTATGTTTGTTCTATGCCATTTTCTTAACATTAAATTAATGTTACTTTTTTTAAATTGAACGAATCTTTGCTAAATAAAGGGTTACAGAACAAATTTTATCCATAGAAAACGTCAAGGCCACAGTCTTTTTCAAATCAGGTCACCATAACAGGAGCTATTAGTCAAATACCGGTGGCAAGATTTTATCTTTTTGTTCTATGATGAAGGATATTGTGATTTGTGGTGTACACAGATGGAAAATTCACAGTTTAATGGACTTTATTCCAGAGTCAAAATGAAATAACATAGCGAAGTAACCCAAAAAATGAAGAGCTGTGGTTCAAAATTTTCTGCCAGTTTTGTCATTTGCTAACTCTGTGGACTGGTTGTTAGCTAACTCTCTTAAAAACAGGCCCATTTTTAACATAACACATATAGGGTTCTCGATGGGGATGAGGGAGGGCAAAAAGTGGGATGCGGGGGTGAAAATATCAGAATTATCTGGAAGATTTTTCAAACTATACACCCCTTTCGTGTCTTCCCCCACTTCACACACACTTGTGCACACACACATACTCCACCATACAGGTGCCCACCTCAGAGTCTGATATGTTCTGCCCTAAGGGACATATGTGAACCTCAGAATGGAAGAGATGAGGGCAGAAAAAAAGGAGATGAAAGGAGAGATGGGCAGGCATGTGTCAATTGGTCAAACGTCTTCCAGGACATGTTGATATCCAATTCTTTCCTGCATTCTCCTTTCCTAGTGTCAACCACTATGATGGATGTCCTTGAAGGTTGTTCTCCCCCATTTCCAATAAGTTATGTCAATGAAGCAACAAATGTGACATGAGGTTTGTTCTGCAAATTATGGATACATGAAGTTTAAATGTGACATTTTGATTTGTTTCAGTTTTCATAGGTTACAAAGAACTTTAAAAGGAATATGAAGCTTATTCAAGTCATTCCTTAACTATTATTTCCTTAAAATCAATCATCATGTGTACTCCTCTCCTACACATAATTTATTTCAGTTTCAGTACAAATCACTTGCTTAAACGATCAGAAGAACTAGTTGCCCAATGAGCTGTACAGTTTTGTGGGTAATGCACTGTACAGCTCCAGAGGGCCTTATTCACATTGTGTGAAAGTTGTCCCCTGATTTATATAGTGTACATCCTGTGCAGCTGTATGAATCAGCAATATTTACCCTTTTTATTTTTTTCTTTGTTTCACTTGTTATTATAAAACACTATAAGTTTTAAATTTGGTTTTGTTTTGTTTTGTTTTGTGTGTTATAACAAATGTTCAGGATAAGAAAACCCCAATGTCATTAGCTGTTAAGCAAAAAGTGAATATCTCCTCCTACCCAGTCATTCCTAATTTCTAGTCTCCCTACTTAACCACTATTAACAAATTTATATATATATATACACACACACACATATATATGTTTCTATATATAAATACATACATACATGTACTTATTTCCCAATTTTGTATAGTGTGTATTATTATAAAAAGAGTGTATTCACTCTTTTTAAAATATTATTATAAATAGAATTTTTGGAAATACAGAAAAACCCCAGACCTTACCACTTTTATAAACATAAACTCCTTTTTCTCTTATAATATTTTATTATGCAGAAGTAGCCTTAATAACTTCAGAAAATAACTTGAACATGGTAATTATGATCTTTGGTTTTTAGCTGTTATTGTCAGTTGTTCACAAGAACAAATGAATATGATTGCTGTGCATTTATAGCTGACTTGAACACTTATTGTAAGTTAAGGGCATCCATAATACTTGGAATGTCCCAGTCACTCTATACAACCAACAAAACATTCTATCCTCGAGGAAAAAGGCTAATAAAGGTGAGAGACAAGATCAAGCAAATTATTGAGCCATGGCATTAGGGCTGGTGTTAGAAAGAAATGATTAAACACATTTGAGTCCATGTGCCATATACTTTTCAGGGGTGGGGGAGAGAAAGAGAATCTTCTTTGTATTTCTCATTCTTGTCAGTTTCATTTGCCTAACCCAGTAAGAGGATCTTAAAGTTGCATTTGCTTTGGGAACTTCCACTATAATATTTTTGGAAAGATCTAGGGTTGAGCAAGATAGGTCTGCTCTGTGGTAAGTTGTGTTCAACACACGGCTTTTGATTACCTTCTAACTTGCTCCTCTCTCCAGTCTTCCATATCTCAGGGAATATACTGAGTTGCTCAAGCCATAAATTTAGGAGTCATTCTTGATTCCTTTTGTTCTATTACATCCCACCCCTCAACAAATTCTATAGGCTCTTCCTCTAGAATTTATCCAGAACTTGTCCACTTCTCTCTATTTGCACATCTAGTGCATGCCAACATTATCTCTAGCCTGCCAAATATTCCCTGTTGGCCGCATGTTTCTACTGATGCTAACCTCCAGTCCATTCTTCACATATAGCCAAGATATTATTTTTAAGACAAAAACAGTTGGTGTTTTCCTACATCCAGAAAATGTGGTAACTAGCACCTTAGAGATGGAGTAAGAGAACTCCAAGGATTTAGAGAAACACCACTAGTAAATCATGTAGTCTTCAGACAATTGTGATGATCTCTCTAAAATAAAGCCAAAGATGCTTACTTGGAGAAGTTTCCTAGAGAAATAAATGACTTGTTACTTACATACACCCTGTAAGTTGTTATGCTTATCATGTGATCAGCCAATTTTAAAAGATGACATGAAACTTGTCCTTGACTTTACCTGAAGTGATCAATGTTACCACTTCAGCTTCAGAAGTCATTCAGGTCACACTTAAGTCACTGACCAGGGTAGCTATGGATTGCACTCTACTTCTTTGTTGTAATCCATGGTAGAGTCTGTATAACCACAGATACATTCTACTATACTTGCATTAGTGCTTCAGAAGTAGAAAAAGTTAATACAGAAACTTAAAGAAATAACCGCCTGACTTTCAAAAGCAGACCCCCTTGTTTATGTAGTTTGTTCATCTGGTTATGTCTAACACAGAGGGTATGGTTGAGGTTATTGGTTTGAGTTCTGCTGATATTAGCCTTAATTAAATGTTTTATAAAAAATATTGAATGTGTTTCGTCCCATTCTCTGTGGGTCAACTAAGCCAACATAGTTGCCTACTGGTAGGAAAATTCCAGTAGGAAAACTTCTCCATAAATCAAAACAATTTATAAACAAGGAATAGATATTTTGGGGAAATAATTCTCCATAGCTTCCACATTTGTACACATTCTGCAAGCAGGGAATTATTTGTTCTCGACTACCCTTTCAAGAATTTTTAAATAGTGAACAGCCTTTGAAAATAAAGATAGTGTCACCATCCAGAGCAAAGTGTAGGTTTTCCAACAGTCTTGGAAGATAATGTCTCCTTCCAGAGCAAACAGCAAGTATGCTTACAGTTCAGCACTTTAAAAATAAAGCCACTTTGGAAACAAATGGCAGACGTGCTTATTGCTCATGATAAAAGATTTGGGTTCCCCCAGCTCTGGTTTTCTCTTCTATAATTAAACCGTGTACATAGTCATCCACTTGGGCCTATTCAAGTTGTGGGACTTAGAGGCAAGGGGAATTGACACAGATATGCTGATACTCATGCTGTTTGTTCTTCCATGAGTAATAAAGTCATTTGTCTCTAACTCATGAGTCTCATGTCCTCTGCCAGAAAACTTGAGACTGTGTAGGTTGTTACCAAGTAGAGTAGTCTTAGATCCTTCACAGTTGACAATGACATCCTCAATTTAAAATGTTTCCATGATTTCCCTATTACTCTTAAAAGTAAACTCCTTATCATGCTCTGTGTGGCCCATATCATCTAATTCCTTTCTACTTCTCTGGATTCTACTTTTGCTCTGCCCCACAACTTTATCTTTTAACTGACTTAAGATTTTCTTAATGTCACCTACCACAGATACCTAAAATGATAAATATATTTATACGAACAGGTTGGGAGATGTTATAAATGAAAGCCAATAAAGGTACATTTTACTTAAGTAGGGTGATAATTTTCTCTTCATGGACATGTGGCCTAGTGTTTTGATGCTATGCAATGCCCATGCCACTGGTATGTATTTTTAAGAAAAGGCAGAAGCTTGCTATGTTGCCCAGGCTGGCCTTGAATTCCTGGGATCAAGCAATCCTCCCACTTCAGCCTCCCATGAAGCTGGGACTGTAACTGTGTACTACCATGTCCAGCTGCACTGGTATGTATCATAATATTGTAGTTTCAGAATGAAGTACTACCCTGATAACTCCAAAGCTATAGCCTTAGGCAAAAGCCTTTCCACCAGAGATAACCAGTACTTTAAATGTGAGGGAAACAGAGTTACTGGGCAGCTAGAAGTGAAAAAAATCGTTACTTTAACACTACTAATAAAATATGCTCATAATATCTCTTATATGAACATCCTACCCAAATCTTTATTATTTTGGTAGATTCGTGGGGATGTCTTTACCGGGGAGCTATTTAGGGACATGACAGTATACAGTTGTGGTGGTAGAAGTGGTAAGCCAGTGGAAATAATTAACTAGGGGTTGAGACAACTGAGAACCCTGACATCGGAAATAACAGTGCAGTGGCATTTGAGGTGTGTTTGAACATGCTAAACCCAGGTTTTGGCCCTCTGCAGATAGCTGGCATGATGGCTCTTTGTTATGAAAGCAAGCAAAAAGGAGCAGCAGAACTGTCTTTATTCCTTACATAAAGTAATAACTACTATTCCATTCCTCTTGTTCTTCTCATCCACTTGGCAGTCAGTCTTTCCATAAAAACTCACCTAGACAGCAAGAAATGTTTGAAAGCACATGTTTACAAGGTCCTCGGCTTTCTTTGCTGCAAAAGAAATAATTGCTTTGATGTTTGTATCAGTTTACTGCTGGGGTTTTATTGCTGCAAACAATTTGTTATGAAATTCTACAGAAGGGAAAATTACTCTGCCTGCCCATCCATCTAATGTGCCTCCCACCACTGCCACTACACACATATCACACACATTTATAGTCTCCTTGGAATCATCAAAACTGAAAGGTTCAGAGCAGCCATAGTGCCCATCAAACTCATGCATCTGCATTTTAGGTCACACTGTGCTTATGAGCCTCTGAATAAATGAGAATCGATCACATTGTTTAAAGTATAAAAGCCTTATTTCTTGTGTTTGAAACTGTCTTGTCACCACGCACAATGCTTTGAGCCCAATAGTTGCTCACTGTTTTTTTTATTTTTATTGTGCATTTGTCATGTACAATATGATGTTTGAAGTATATAAAAATTGTGAAATAGTTAAATCTAGCTAATTAACAAAAGCATTACCTTATATAGCTATCATTTTGTGGCAAGAACACTTATCCACTATCTTTACGTTTTTCAAGAATACAATATATCATCATTAACTCTAGTCAATGTGCTATATAAGAGATCTCTTGAACTTATTCCTCCTATCTAACTGTATGTAGGATGAGGCATACTTCATTCTATTTTGCTTCACTTTATTGTGCTTTGCAGATACTGTGTGTTTTTACAAATTGAAGATTTGTGGTAAGCCTGCATTGAACAAATCTAACGGCACCATTTTCCAGCAGCATATGCTCACTTCATGTCTCTGTGTCACATTTTGGTATTCTTGCAATAGTTCAAACTTTATGATTATTATTTTTATACCTGTTATGTTGGTCAGTATTCTTCAATGTTACTACTGTAACTATTTTGGGGCTCCAAGAACCACACCCATTTAAGACGGCAAACTTAATAGATAAATGTGTGTTTCTAATTGCTCCACCCACTAGCTATTCCTCTGTCTCACTCCCTCTCCTTTGGTTTTCCTATTCCCTGGGACATGACAATATTGAATTTAGTCTAATTAACTCTACAATGGCCTCTAACAGTTCAGGTGAAAAGAAGAGCCACACATCTCTCGCTTTACACTTGATCTTAGCCAAAAGGTTGAGAAGCGATACATCTCTCACTTTAAATCAGAAGCTATAAATGATTAAGCTGAATGAGGAAGGCATGTTGGAAGCCAAGACAAGCCAAAAGCTGGCCTCTTGAGCCAAACAGTCCAATTATGAATATAAAGGAAAAATTATTAAAGCATATTAAAATTGCTAGTCCAGTGAACACACAAATAATAAAAAAGCAAAACACCTTCATTGCTGAATGGAGAACGTTTGAGTGGTCTGGATTGAAGAGCAAATCACCCACAATATTTCCTGAAGCCAAAGCTTGACCCACAGAAGGTTTCTAACTCTCTTCAATTCTCTGAAGGCTGAGAGAGGTGAGGAAGAAAAGTGTGATATTAGCATATGTTCGTGAGGTTTAAGGAAAGACACTGTCTCTGTAACTTGGAAGTGCATGGTGAAGCAGCGAGGGCTGATATACAAGCTTTAAAAAGTCCTTCAGAAGACCTAGCTAAGATCATTGAGGAAGACAGCTACCTTAAATGACAGGTTTTCACCATAGCTGAAGCAACCTTCTATTGGAAGAAGATGCTATATAGGACTTCCATAGCTAGAGAGGAGAAGGAAATGACTGGCTTTAAAGCTTCAAAGGACAGGCTGACTCTCTTATTAGGGGCTAATGCAGTTCTTTGCTTTAAATTGAAGCCAATGCTCATTTACTATTCTGAAAATCCTAGGGCCCTTAAGAATGATGCTAAATCTACTCTGCCTGTTTTCTATAAATAGAACAACAAAGCCTGGACAACAGCACATCTGTTTACAGTATGGTTTACTGAATATTTTAAGTCCACTGTTGAGATCTACTGCTCAGAAAAGAACATATTCCTTTCAAAATATTACTACTCATTGACAATGCACCTAGCCACCCAAGAGCTGTGATGAAGATGTGGAAGGAAATTAATATTGTTTTCATGTCTGCCAACACCAACATCCATTTTGCAGCCCATAGATCAAGGAATCATTTCAACTTTTAAGTCTGATTATTTAAGAAATACCTTTTGTAAGGCTATAGCTGCCATAGACAAAGAGTCCTCTCAGGAATCTGAGAAAGATAAATTAAAAACCCTCTGGAAAGGACTCACCATGCTAGATGCCATTAAGAACATTTGGATTCAAAGGAGGAAATCAAAATATCAACGTGAACAGCAGTTTGAAAGAAGTTGATTCTAACCCTTCTGGATGACTTTGAGAGGTTCAAGCCTTCAGTAAAGGAAGTAACCGCAGCTGTGGTGGAAATAGTAAGAGAACTAGAATTAAATGTGGAGCCTGAAGATGTCACTGAATTGCCACAATCTCAGGATAAAATTTTAATGAATGAAAAGTTGCTTCTTATAGAGGAGCAAAGAAAGTGGTTTCGTTGAGATGGACTCTAACTCCTGATGAAGATTTTGTGAACATTGTTGAAATGACAAAAATGGATTTAGAGTTTACATAAACTTAGTTGCTAAAGCAGCAGCAAGGTTTGAGAGGATTTATTCCAATTTTTAAAGAAGTTCTACTGTGGGTAAAATGCTATTAAACAACATCACATGCTACAGCAATGTGGCAAATTTCATCACTGTCTTATTTTAAGAAATTGTCACAGTCACCCCAAACTTCAGCAACCACCACCCTGATCAGTCAGCAGACATCAACATCAAGGCAAGACACTTTATTGCCAAAAAGATTATGACTCATTGATGGCTCAGATGCTCATTAACATTTTTTAGCAACAAAATTCTGTGGGGGGTTGGGGAGTTTTGTTGGTTTTTTTCTTTTTTTTTTTTTTTCCGAAATAGAGTCTTACTCTGTCACCCAGGCTGGAGTGCAGTGGCACCATCTTAGCTTACTGTAGCATCAAACTCCAGGCCTCAATCAATTCTCTCTACTCAGCCTGCCAACATGCCGGGATTATAGACATGACCCACAATGCCTGCCCAATAAAATATTTTTTATTTTATGTATGTAGTTTTTTTAGACATAATGCTATTGCACACTTAATAAACTACAGTATGGTGTAAACTTTACTTTTATATGCAGTGGGAAACAAAAAATTCATGTCACTCACTTTATTGCATATTTCTTTTATTTCAGTGATCTGGAACAGATCCCACAATATCTCTGAGATCTGCTTAACCAATATCCCCCCATTTTCCCTCCCTCCTAACCACCCCAACCTCTGGTAACCAGCAGTCCACACTATACTTCTATGAGATCAATTTTTTTAGATTCCACATATGAGTGAGATTATGCGGTATTTATCTTTCTGCGTCTGGCTTATTTCACTTAGCATAATGTTTTTCAAACTCATCCATGTTGTCACAAATGAGATTTCATTCTTTCTATGGTTGAATAGTATTCCATTGTGCATATATACCAAATTTTCTTCATCCATTCATCCACTGATGGACACTTAGGTTGGCTCCACATTATGAATATTATGAATAGTGCTATTGTGAATAATGGTGCAATAAATGTGTGTATAGAGATAGCTCTTCAACATATTAATTTGATTTCCTTTGGATATATACCCTGTGTTATATAAAGTGTTAGCACCAGAGAGATGAGCAGAATGAGTAGAAGTTAACCAGGCGAAGAAGAGGAGGCCATGTCCTTCCTGAATGATAGAGTAGTACATTCTGAGTCCAGAAAAGATTAGGCAATACATACAAAACTAAGTGAAAGCCAGCCACACTGGAATGTAGAGTGTGCAGAGGGAAGTGGCAATAAATGAGCCTGGGGAGGAACCTGGGCTCCCTTTCCATGAGCCAGTCATTGCAGGGATTGCAGTAAGCACTTGCCATAAGTTGAGCTTTAACCCAGCATATCTGGGGAGCTAAAGATCATATCTAAGAAATGAATATCCTAAAGCACACCCCCCACAAATAACTACCCTGTCCCAAAGTATCCATGTCCCCCAGTGCTGTGCAGACTGGGTTTTACAAATGGACTAGCAGGTTATGAGATGTTTTTCAGGTGATACCCTAAATCTTATCATTAGAGATTGATTCTTCAGGATTAACACTTGCATTTGAAATTCAAATAGATTTGAGAAAGCTCAATCATTACATTCTCAGTTCTTTGTTATTTTATGAGAATTAAAAGACAGTGTTCTCTTTTGCTGACAACTAGCTATTATCACAGGAATGGAAGAACAGAAATAATGATGGGAAGAGGAGAAATGAACACTTTTGAGCCTCAAGCAATGCCCAAAGGTGGCATCAAGGCACTAGTGCCAATGGAGGTGGACCAATATATAGGAAGACACCTCAGAAAGGGGATTTGGGAAAAGGCTAAAACTGAAACTAATTTGTAGCTGTATCAATAGCTATATCTAAGTCCATTTTGTAAGCACACTTTTTTAATTATACTTTAAGTTCTAGGGTACATGTGCACAACATGCAGGTTTGTTACATATGTATACATGTGCCATGTTGATGTGCTGCACCCATTAATTCATCATTTACATTAGGTATATCTCCTAATGCTATCCCTCCCCCTCCCCCCACCCCACAATAGGCCCCCGTGTGTGATGTTCCCCTTCCTGTGTCCAAGTGATCTCATTGTTCATTTCCCACCCATGAGTGAGAATATGCAGAAGCACACATTTTTTTAACAGATACGAATAAGTAGTTCCTTTGTTTTTTCACTCCACAGGTCTTAACTGGGGAATCCATTGTGTGTTGAAAACAATGCAAATCTCTAAAGATAAAAAAAGAGAGAGAGAGAATGACACAGCTTCTGTACTCAATGAGAGAAAGGATTACCAGGTGTGATAAGAGTTCCTAACTAACTCAACTAGAGAAGAAAAGAGGTCAGGGAGGCCACCTCAGTGGCAGTGGTATCTGCCCTGAGTTTCTAAAGCAGAGTTATTATGATGGCGAGAATGGTGATATGATTAAAGACAAGAGTCCTATTCTTGAGCAGTTAATAGCTAAAAATAAAGAGGGTGCGAGGTGTGAATTCAGAAGTTTGGACCTGTTGGTAACATGACTTGTAGATATGCTTGCTATAAAGGTACATAGAATAAGGTCAGAAGAATGATGTGTAGAGATGGTTGTGGAAGACAGAAGTAGAAGGTCAACAGGCAATTGGCAGGACACCAGAAAGAAACCTAAAAGGCACATACTTAGTTCAGAATTATAGCACATTTGGGGAAAAAAAAAAAAAAAAAAAAAGAAGGTGATATCTCAAAACTGATATTGAAATAAATCACATTAATTGAAGAAAATAAGTTGATCTTAAATCTGTTTGCTAACTATGATTTTCAACAAGAGACTTGCCAGGAAGTAATTTTACTCAAATCCTTATAGATTGAGAGAATTAAAAATAGAAACTTTTCTTTCTGTTAATGCCATTAGCTGACAGCTAATGAGATTGAAGGTATATGATATAATAAACTTATTCATAAGCATCCTAAACTTGTATTATTTAATATAACTTTCAAAACAATGTCTCCGTGTTTCTACTTTGAGTAACTCAGCTGTGACCTCTCTTCATACCATTAAGGAACTTCTACTTATCCAGTCCAGAAAACCAAAGCTTTCTGTTCTCCCTTACTCAAGAGTTGTTTGTTTAATCCAATTTAATATGTTGACCACAGACCATGTAGGTAATTGTAAAAGACCTACTCTCAGGTTTTCACTGGCAGAACCTGAGACAAGATCCACGGAGACAAATGTAGACCGTGTTGTTTCTGTGGCAGTTTCTGCTTGGTTTCTATTAGGTTGATGACTGCCTGGCTTCCTGGTTTCTCTTGCTTCCAGTTTCTCTTTTCCTCTAGGCTGCATGCTTATTTGTTCTGTTTTTGTTTGGTTTTGCTATGATTTTGCTTTTATCTTTTGCTAAAGATCAGCAGAAATGCATATTTTTATTAGCAAAGGTTCAGCGCCATGCAGACGTAAACAATTAAGAGGTATAATTTCATGAATTTTGTTGTCACAATAGAGAGAAATCAGAAGGAGGAGATAAATGGTGAGCAGCCAGTGCATCCAGGCATTGAGAAATGTTCCAAATAGCAGGGGGCCAAATGTGAAAGAACAACAAAAGGGGAAAGAGGAGATAGGCAAAACAATCTGGCTGAGCACTGATGGATCCTTAAAAGTTCTTGCCCTTGACTTTACACATTTATTTCTTATGAATGGTGGAACATTTTCTTGGACACTAATAGGTCAAAACATGAATGCATCTCCACTCTGCTCCCCTTAAACCTGTCTTGCTGTGTAAGTGAACCATACCCTCATTCTCCCAGAGCTGTACTGCTTCTTTAGAAACCATGGAAACCTTACTCTTCCTCCACGAGGTTACTAAGTTCTGTATGCATATGTAGGGCCTCTTATTCTCCCCAGATCATTTCCAAAGCCAACACTTGAATTCAAGCCTTTAGTATCTCTTATCAAACTTCAATTCAATCTCCCAGATTCTGAACTCACTCATGCTAATCCATCCTACAGAATCTTAATAAATGATTTGATACAAATCACTGTCAAGCTCCTGCTTAAAACCTTTAGCTGTTTTCCTCCTGCCTGACATGTTAAATGCCAACTTCTCTGCTTGAATGTAAAGCCTCACACAACATGGCTCTGACTCGCCCTTCCAGGCTTTGTTCTGACTGCTCCCCTTTGTGTTCTCAATGGTCCTATCCCAGAGATAAATCATTCCCTCTTGCTGGAATGTCCCCTTTATCATTCTCTCTCAAAATCCTTCCCATCCATCAAGGCCCATGATGATGGCTAACATGCTCACATCTTCTCCCCTCCTCTGAGCTTCGGTAGTACTTTGTGTGAATGTCTCTGAGGGTACCTACTTTATTTATTTTATTTTTTATGTATTTTTTGTGGCTGTCACTTTTCCTGCTAGGTTTTAGTTAGATGAAACAGTGAGGATGTAATTAAAAATATGAGTTTAAATCTTTGCCCCTTAACTCCTGTGGGGCCTTGGGCAATTACTGGACTTAAGACTTAGTTTTCTCATCTGTAAAATGGAGATGATAACAGTATTTGCTTCATACAATTGTTGTGAAGATTATATAAATTAATACATGTGAAACATATGAAAGAGTGCCATAATAAGTACTCAAAAGTGCTTAATTATTTGTAGTATTTATTTTATCTTTATAACTCTCACAATGTCAAGAATACAGCTTTGTATGTAGCAGATATTAAAAAGACAGTGTAGGCAAAGGAGAAATGAAATCACTGAAATAATGACAAGAAAAAGCAAAAAAGAAGGAAGCAAGAAGAGAGGAAGGAAGGAAGGAAGGAAGGAAGGAAGGAAGGAAGGAAGGAAGGAAGGAAGGAAGGAAGGAAGGAGGCAGGGAAGGAAGGAAGGAAAATGTTAAAGCTAAAAAAGAGAGGAGTTACATTAAAACCTTTTAAATACTAAATTTGGACAAATAAGTTTTGTCCTAGTCTGTGCTTCCATAACAACATATCAGTCTGGGTAATTAATGAAGAAATAAAATTATTTATCACATTTCCAGAGGTTGTGAAGTCCAAGATCAAGGTGCCGGCAAGTTCATTATCTGGTAAGAGTCTGGTCTCCTCCTCCAAGATGGCACCTTGAACACTATTCTCCTCAGAGTAGAAGAATGCTGTGTCCTCTATGGCATAAGTTGGAAGGGTAAAAAGAGACAAAATCCCTCTGTCAAGTCCTTTTATGGGGTACCTAACCCCATTCGCAAGGGAAAAGCCATTATGGACTCATTAACTCTTAAGGGCCATATCTCTTAATAGTATTATATTAGTCATTTGGCCATTAAGTTTGAACACCCGAATTTTGGAGGGGACACATTCAAACCAGAGCACATTTCTACTGCAGTAAGAGGTGCAAGGCCTGAAGTATTTTTTCAATATAATGCAAAGAAGCAGTGCTTCACCATAATACAATGCATATTTTTTCAATATAATGAAAAGAAGTAGTGTTTCACCATAATATGATGCATTAGTTATACAAAGGACATTCACATGGCTTATTTCATACATAGGACAGAAAGTACTTAAGCACAAAATATGGAGAAAACCATGTACTAATATTTCTCTGGGGCACTGTATTACTTCACTGGACAAATCCACTGAAAACACATGCACACACACATACACAGACTCAAAGAATCACAAACAAGCACAACTCCACAAAGTTTACCATCTACTTCATCTTGATGTTCTGAAGATGGGCTGGTTGATGATAGTTCACAACTCCATAAATGAAAACAACATGGCACTATGTCCTGAGCAGATAAATTTCTTCTTATTCAAAAGACCCTTGGATGGCTTAAGGTTTGTATAAATAAACAAATGACATTTTCAAAGTCAGCTTCAAAATGCATTAATGTAGCAGCATGTAAATTTTCTGCTTTCAATCACATTTAACATGACAAGAATAAATGAGAATTATTGGAAGTGCAGGAGTCAAATCACAATTCGGAAACTGCATGTTAGGTATGCTAAGTAAATTGAACAAGATTGATATCCAAGTGAATATTAATACGATCAGAAAACTCTGAAAGATGAAGGAGCTAAAACAATGGAGGGAAAACAAAACAAAATGGACAAAAGAATTTTAATACAATTTTGTTTGAAATTGAATGAATAACTATAGGGAAAGAATAACCTATCACTTTAGAATTTTTTGTATAATAAGATTACCATAAAATGACAGCCATGTAATATGTAAGCTTTGAAATATGACCCAGTATCTAGCTAATAAGGCTATTTCTCTCTACCATGAGAATGTTTGGAAAGACACAACATAGCCAAAAGTAAATTAATAATCCACTTTCTTCGTCACCCCTAAACCTACTGTCTTCTACCTTCTGCCTAAAATGCCCCTCCAGTTGTGCCTGTCCCAGCTACCCTCACCACCATAGTGCACCTAGAAATGCGTTCTCTTCTCTCAAGGCTCTGATCAAGACACATAACTTCTCTCACTGCCCCCAAACACACTAATTTCTTTCCTTGAAAACCTACAGCACTTTTCAAAAAGTTAAATAGCCCACTAAAGTGTCTGACTTTTCTGTCCTCCTTACCAGCCTATAGCAGAGGTTTACTCAAAGTTTCTCTGTTCCCAGCAGCTGCCCCTTCCTGTGGCCATCTTCTCTGCCTATCTAAATCCTGACCTTCAGGTTTAGTTCAAAACATCTGTCTCCCAGGAAGCCTTCCCTGAACCCCTGGCCTGATTCACACGCCACTCCTCAGTGCTGTGCACATTTCTCTCGCAGAATGTAACATGTACTGAAATGATCGATTTGCCTATAGTCATTAGATTATAGTCATGATTCTCCATATCGATATCTGTAGCATCTAACATAGTATATGGTCTATTGGGTGCTGAGTAAATGACTAGCTGAATGCCTTATTTCTTAGCCATAATTAATTCATTCTGTTACTTTCCTTATGGGAAGAGGTGGTAAATAGGAAAAAAAATTTTAATTCTGAAAGGTTATTCTCTTTGCAATAACAATTGCCTTTTATTAATCATCTCTATTGTTTTTGCACATGATAATAATAGGAATTATTTTATAACTGAAGCCTCAGAAATCATCTATAACAAACTGTACAAAAGCACAAAGATAATATGTCAATGACTTAAGGACACTGAAAACTCTATGTGTTCAAAAACAGGCTCAATATTTTTTCTTATAGTGCACTTCCATCTTCTTGTATGGTCAATGTATTAGGCCTGTTTTGGAGTGCTTGCCTATGACAGTTAGTTTTATGTGTCAACTTGGCTAAGCTATGGTCCCCTGCTATTCAAAAACTAACCTAGGTGTTACTGTGAAGGTTTTTTGTAGATGTGATTAGCATCTTCCATCAACTGACTTTACGTAAAGGAAATTATCCTCAATTTTCTAAGGGGGCCTCACCTAAACAAATGAGAGGCCTGAAGAACAAAACTGAGGTTTCTCTGACAAAACAGAAATTCTACCTGTAGACTGCAGTATCAGCTCCTGTCTGAGAATTTCCAGCCTGCCCTTCTTGATAGCCTGCCCTATGGATTTCAAATTTACCTAGCCAGTCCCCATAATGGCATGAGACTTCCCTGTGATAGATAGATGATAGATCGATAGATAG
The DNA here is from genome assembly GCF_043159975.1 of Macaca nemestrina. Lineage (NCBI taxonomy): Eukaryota > Metazoa > Chordata > Mammalia > Primates > Cercopithecidae > Macaca > Macaca nemestrina. The sequence goes on from NC_092134.1 coordinate 108,834,783, forward strand.
ATAGATCGATAGATCGATCGATCGATAGATAGATAGATAGATACATACATACATACATATATACATAGAGCCCTACTCATTCTGTTTCACTGCTAGAACCCAGATTGATACCTTGCCCTACCCATATTTCTTTTTCAGGGAAATTATTCTCATTCACAGGTCCAATTGCTTGGACACTAGATCATATGACCATCCCCAGCTCTCCCAGACACTATTGTTTAGACCTAGGCCCCAGATGCAAAGGAAGCTATCCATACCCTCGCAGGCAATCTAATTTACTTTGACTTGCTTGAGAAGAATGAAAACAATGAATTTAATTTTTTTCTAGGCATTTAGAATTATGACAAGCAGTATATAGCTAAGGGTCAGAGTGACTGAAGACTAAATACACAAAATAATTCAAGTTATAGAAAATAAAGAATCAACGGAAGTATAAAGAAAAGTAGAGACATTAGGAGGGAGGGAGGGAAGGAGGGATGAAAGAATAAAAAAGAGAAAAACAAGAAATTTTTGTTAATTTAGTTCCTTGGTCCCTGTATTAGTCCATTCTCATGCTGCTATAAAGAACTACCTGAAACTGGGTAATTTATAAAGGAAAGAGATTTAATTGACTCACAGTTCCACAAGGCTGGGGAGGCCTCAGGAAATTTACAATCATGGCAGATGGGAAGCAAACACATCCTTCTTCACATGGTGGCAGGAGAGAGAAATGCGGAGCAAGGGGGGAAAGCCCCTTATAAAACCACCAGATCACATGAGAACTCACTTACTATCATGAGAACAGCATGGAGGAAGCACCCCCATGATCTAATCACCTCCCATGAGGTCCCTCCCCAACACATAGGGATTATAAGTTGGATTACTATTCAAGATGAGATTTTGGGTAGGGACAAAGCCAAACCATATCATTCCACCCCTGGACCCTCCCAAGTCTAGTGTCCTCACATTTCAAAACACAATAATGTCTTTCCAACGGTACTCCAAAGTCTTAACTCATTCCAACATTAACCCAAAGTCTTATCTGAGACAAGGCAAGTTTCTTCCACTTATGAGCCTGTAAAATTAAAAGAAAGCTAGTTACTTCCTAGATACAGTTGGGGTACAGGCATTGAGTAAATGCTCCCATTTCTAATGGGAGAAATTAGCCAAAATAAAGCCAAAATACAGTCCCATACAAGTCTGAAGTCCAGCTGCACAGTCATTAAATCTTAAAGTTCCAAAATGATCTCCTATGTCTCATATCCAGGTCACACTGATGCGAAAGGTGGGCTCCCATGGCTTTGGGCAGCTCTGCCCCTGTGGCTTTGTAGGGTACAGTCTCCCTCCAGGCTGCTTTCACAGGCTGCCATTGAGTGTCTGCAGCTTTTCCAGGCACATGGTGCAAGCTGTTGGCTGATCTACCATTCTGGGGTCTGGAGGACAGTGGTCTTCTTCTCACAGATCCACTAGGTGGTGTCCAGTGGGAACTCTGTGTGGGGGCTCCCGTCCCACATTTCCCTTCTGCACTGCCCTAGCAGAGGTTCTCCATGAGGACTCTGCCCCTGCAGAGTCCAAACTTCTGCCTGGATATCCAGGCATTTCTATATATCCTCTGAATTCTGAGTGGAGGTTCTCAAACCTTAATTTTTGACTTCTGTGCACCCGCAGGCCTGACACTACATGTAAGCCACCAAGGCTTGGGACTTGCACTCTCTGAAGCAACAGCCCAAAATGTTTATTGGCCCCTTTTAGCCATGGCTGGAGTCGAAGCAGCTGGGACACAGCATGCCATGTCCTAAGGCTATATAGAGCAAGGGGGTACTGGGCTTGGCCCAGGAAATCATTTTTCCCTCCCAGGCCTCTTGGCCTGCTGTGATGGAAAGGACTGCTGCAAAGGTCTCTGACAAGCCCTGGAGACATTTTCCCCATTGTCTTGGCAATTGGCTCTTCATTACTTATGCAAACTTCTGCAGCCAGCTTGAATTTCTCCTCAGAAAATGGGTTTTTTCCTTTCTATCTCATGGTCAGGCTGCATGTTTTCCACACTTTTTTTTTTTTTTTTTTTTTTTTTTTGAGACAGAGTCTCTCTCTGTCATCCAGGCTGGAGGGCAGTGGTGCGATCTCAGCTCACTGCAAGCTCCGCCTCCTGGGTTCATGCCATTCTCCTGCCTCAGCCTCCTGAGTTGAATAAGTAATGAAGAGCCAAATGCCACTTGCCAAGACAATGGGGAAAATGTCTCCAGGGCTTGTCAGAGACCTTTGCAGCAGCCCCTCCCATCATAGGCCAAGAGGCCTGGGAGGGAAAAATGATTTCCTGGGCCAAGCCCAGTGCCCCCTTGCTCTATACAGCCTTAGGACACGGCATGCTGTGTCCCAGCTGCTTCGACTCCAGCCATGGCTACAGGCACCCACCATCACGCCCCGTTAACGTTTTGTATTTTCAGTAGAGATGGGGATTTCACCATGTTAGCCAGGATGGTCTCGATCTCCTGACCTCGTGATCTGCCCACCTCGGCCTCCCAAAGTGCTGGGATCACAGGCATGAGCTACCATGCCCAGCCAATGTTTTCCAAACTTTTATGCTCTGCCTCCTCTTGAATGCTTTACCACTTAGATATTTCTTCTGCCAGTTACCCCAAGTCATCTCTCTCAAGTTCAAAGTTCCACAGATCTGTAGGGCAAGGGAAAATATGACACCAATCTCTTTGCTAAGCATAGCAAGAGTCACCTTTGCTCCAGTTCCCAAGAAGTTCCTCATCTTCATCTGAGGCCACCTCAGCCTGGACTTCATTGTCTACATTCACTTCCAGCATTTTGGTGAAACCATTCAAGAAGTCTCTAGGAACTTCCTAATTTTCCCACATTTTCCTGTCTATGGAGCCCTTCAAATCTCTAGGAAGTTCCAAACTTTCCCACATTTTCCTATCTTCTTCTGAGCCCTCCAAACTGTTCCAACCTCTGCCTGTTACCCAGTTCCAAAGTTGCTTCCACATTTTGGGTTATCTTTATACCACCCCACTCCCTCAGGATGAATTTACTGTATTACTCCATTCTCACTCTGCCATAAAGAACTGCTTAGGACTGGGTAACTTACAAAAAAAAAGGGGGGGGGGGTTTAATTGATCACAGTTCTGCATGGCTGGGGAAGCCTCAGGAAATTTGCAATCATGGCAGAAGGGGAAGCAAACACATCCTTCTTTACATGGTGGCAGGAGAGAGAAGTGCAAAGTGAGGAGGGGAAGCCCCTTATAAAATCATCAGATTTCATGATAACTCACTCATTATCATGAGAACTGCATGGAGGAACCACCTCCATGATCTACTCAACTCCCATGAGGTCCCTTTTCCAACATGTGGGAATTGTAATTTGGATTACAATTCAAGATGAGATTCTGGGTGGGAACAAAGTCAAACCATATCAGTCCCTATGGCTTTTTGGCTCCAGTTCTAATTCTTATTCTTTTCCATAAGGTATTTCAAATAACTCTCTTTTCCTTACAACCAAAATGCTTATGGCCAAAGTACCCTGACTCAAAACCATAATATACATTAAGTCTTTTCCAACCCTTTTCATCTTATCAGTCAGCAATTTATATCTGCCTGTGCTACTTTCTAGATCAAAAATATTCAAAGACTATGTGTTGCCTAAAAATTAAGAGAAAAATTTTTTCATTATTATTTAAGTTCTTACATAATATGGCCACTATATGTTTTGCAAAATTTTGTCTTCTTACATCTCAACTTGCTATTATATTCTTCATTTAAAACTAGGTCCTTTCTACTCTCCAAGCACTCCTTCTAGTTATCATCTCCATACTATTTTTCCCTGCCTATCTTACAAAATCTTTTCTTCTCATTCCAGTCAATCTCAAATGTCACTGTTAGAGTCCCCACAATCAATGTAATCATTCTTTCCTTTGAAATCCCTTGGCTTTTTTATTTATGATTTTTGGTGCAATAATCACCATTTCCTAATTTCTCATTATATCATTCCTTTTACCCCACTAAGAATATAAATTCCTTGAAAGCAAGATTGGTACTGTCTCATCCTTACCTCATAGTGCAGTGATACGAACACAATAAATACTTTAAAAGTCATCCGTGGGAACAAAACTAGTATTGACAGGCCAGATGCTAGATCTGTATCATGCACTAAAACTTCACATCTATGCATCAAACTAAATATTGTTGACCTCGGATCTTAAATTGTATTTACTTCTCTATTTTCTAGAATACCTGCATTTAGAAGGATGCAGAAATATCAGCATATCATAAGAAAAATGAAAGAAATTCCTCCTTGTCAGAGAAAAGTCATCGATACTTACTTTTTCCTCATCCCTTTGCAAACTAAGAAAGAAATGGCAATGTATTTTCATAGCCCTTTGCAATTACAAAACACTCCTTAACATCATTCCCCTTTATTGCGTTGTAATAATCCAATGAAAATACTGAGTTCATTATTATTGTGAAAGGAAAGTAGAAGCTTGGGACCCCAAGTCACTGTGCAAAAAGAAAAAAAAAAAAATTAAACTGAAAGCTGGGTCATGCCAGAAGCTGCCTTTTCTTTCATTACTAAGCTGACAGTTACCTATAAAAGGTTAAATATCTCCATAAGTAGCTACTCTATATTCACTTTACCTTAGGTAAAGTGGCAGATTCACTAAGTGCAAGACAAACACATAATTAACTGTTCCCCTGACTGCTCCATTTCTCTTGCAAGATGTGGATTGAGTAATGTGACCATACCCTCTCTCTTTTTTTCTGCAGCCCACTTTTCCCCTTTAAATATTGAAGCCCTCAAAATCATCTTTGGAGAAAGACACAGACCACAGAATGTTTTTGTGATTCTGTGTTTATTTTGTCCAGGCATTGCCCTTAACCTAGGCAAAATAAAATTCTAAATTCATTGAGACATGTCTCAGATATTTTTTGGTTTACATTTCCATTTTCAAGATTTGATAATTTAGTTTTAGAAAGGCTAAGTGATTTATGTAAGGTCATATGGCTAGAAGGTTCAAGACATAACACAAATCTAGGTCTTCTGACTTCAAATAAAAACTAAATCTCTAGAAATGTGAGACTATATACATAAAAAATTATTAGAAATAATTTGACAGTGAGGTATCTTCAAGAAAGACAGTACAGATTTCCAAAATTTATGACAAACCACCCTCCCTCAAGTAAAAAGTAGAATTAGCAAAAAGTTTCAACCTCTGGAAGATTACATGAGTAGATTTTCTACTAGATATCATTAATTATCAACATATAAGGCCTTTTTATGGATTGAGGAATTTGCAATATATTTTTCACTAAAATGCTGATTCTTACTGCAATGTACTGACCACATAAGGTATACTAAAACTCTCCAAAAATAATAAAATGACTTTAGAAATGCTACTATTTTTAACCTGAGATTTTCTGATGAATGAGATGAGTCAGTAAAGTAAGATCCCTGAGTATAATGTAAGTGCCACGTAGGGGTGAGAGAATCTTTTATCTTTCCTGTAGAGCTTTAATATTTGAGTCTGAAAAATAAACTTGACAGTGGACAGATTAGCAGGAGAAAAGGCATACAAATTTATTATGTGCATATGAATGAGGGTCTCACAAAGTATAAGATTCAAAGAAGGGCTAGATGGTTGAAGCTTAAATAGCATTTTGAGCAACAGAAAGAATCCTGTTCTTGAAGACTCCTGGAGGGTGGTGACAACAAGTTGGGGGAGGGTGCAGGGAGAAACTAGACTATGAACAAAAGTGTCTTATTATGCAGATAAAATCTCTCAGGTAATGGTCCACAGAAGAAGGGGTGAAAAAGTCTATCTGGACATGGTGTCCTGGGCGTGGAGAACTCTAGTCTCCTCTTCAGAAGGAGTTAATCAGTTCTGCTTAATGTAGATGTAATGGAGGGGGCTCATACCAATCACATTCCTTCCGGAAGAACTTTTCTTAGTAAGATAAGAGAATACCATAGAAAGTCCCTTCCTGTGCTTTGGGAGAAGCAGAGGATGAGAGACAGGGAGGCAGGAGAAGGTCAGAGAGACCTTGGTTCTGAACTTGTTTCTTTAGTTCAGCATACTCAGCATGTCAATGCGCCATCCTTGGTGGTATCATTTAGAATACCTTACATATGACTCTGCTGCTTCCACAGATTTACTAAAAATTAAGGAAAATAAAAATTTTATGCAAATAGAGAAGAGTCACACAGTTTTAGCTATATATGAACAGTATTCCTGTTTATTCCAAATTTAAATTTTACACAGTGTCAATAAGTTATGTTCAATCTCATTTCCTTGATATGCTTCCTAGTACAACTTTTCTATCTTATGTATTGGAGACTGCTAAACTGAAGATGAGAATATCTTTATTCGCTAGCCAATATGTAGTGAATAAAATTTGTCCACTGCTTCACATGACGTAATAAAACTAGATTGGAAATTAGCATTACTGGTATCTATTGAGTGTCTATGCACCAGGTACGGCCTTAGGTATGTGAGGAGAGCAAAAGTCACCTGGTGACCATTAAACAGGCCACTAGAGACAAAAACTCCTTATCTGAAGAATTTAGAAGGGGGCAAAGACCACCTGGTGACCATCACACAGGCCATCCAGAGGCAAAACTGCTTATCTGGGACTTTAGAAGTAATTAAACTTCTCTAGTATCTAAAATCAGCATCTGGTTCCAGGCCACTTTTCAATGTAAATATTATAAGTAACTAGAATTCCTGCACTTCTCCAAAATGGCATGCCAAAATTCATTGTGCAACCCTTGCTGGCATTAAGGCACCAAAATGTCTACAAATGTAATCATTAATCATAACCTGTGTGGCTAATATGGTCAAAATTTTCCTTCGGCTCCTGCCTTAAGGTCCATAAATACTCCTAAGGAATATCTACCATGGCGCACTCACTCCTGTCTCTCTGAGGCACTCCACTGCACCCTATTGCAGTGTTCTTGCTTTCTAAGAAACTTTCCTTTTACAGACCTATACTTTTGTTAGTAAAATGTTCCTACCAACCTGCAAGTGGAAGACTTCCTGATGCTAGGGCTCTGACACATTGCCTGGCAGTCAGTATACTGATATTATCACATTCTCACAACGCTGTGTCAAAAGCATCATTAAACCTATTTCACAAACCAGGAAACTGAGACCCAGAGGAGTTACATAAACATCCAAGATTAACTCAGCTGATATGTAGTAAACTATGGCAGATCTGTAGAGGATCTCATATCTAAATTACAAGTTCAGTGCCCTTTCCACTAAGTATTAGGCTATTCTGTTACAGGTAGTTAGATAGGCATCAGCGAGGCAGCAGAGGGCTCTCCCCCCACCCACTAGGAATATCAGGTGATGGTTCTATAATTATCACACTACCTCTCTAAAACCAGGAGAAGACAATCTCCTGATGCTTCACAGCTATTAATATTAAAGTGTTAATTGAATGCAGATGCCAGGAAGAAGAAACTTCCTGGGCATAAGCTTTAAGAAACAAGATGGCGAAGTATGACCTCTCAGGGACACTCCACTAGAAAAATGGAAGAAAACCTCAGATGGGCATATGTACAACTTCCTAAACACACCGTGCATGCTCAATTCCCAAGGGTAAAGTGGGCACTGAGCATGCGGGAAGCCCATCTAAGAGAAGAATCATGGGAAAGAGGTGATCCCCAAACCACTGTGGGTCTTTCAAGTGTTCCTCAATTGTATGTGCCCAAATGTAACACAAAAAAATGGTCAAGAGCACAGTCTCTGAAGTCACACTGCTTGGGTTTAAATCTCAACACCACTATTTATTAGTTGTATAAACTGACAAATTACTTAACCTTCTTGTGCCCTTATTTCCTTTCCTGTGGCGCAGGAATAATAACAGTACCGGCCTTCTAGATTTATTGTAATATTTAAATGAATTAATATGTATAAAGTATGAAGAACAGTGTGAAAATAGTAAGCTCTGGGTGAGTGCCTGCTTTCATTAGGCCTTATTGCTCTATGAAGTGTACAAAACTTGATTGAACATTCTGATAGATAAGATTGGAGCAAATTGCAAAATGATCAATAAGTGGAATGAACCAAGCTAATCTGTGGCCAAGCATGAGTCACAATTGGATTAAGTCATCTGAGCTATATATAATAATGTTCTGTTTGTGTTAATTTAAAATTAAATTACAAGTTTTCACTAAAACTTGGAGTACAGATGTTGTACAAGAATATGAAAGAGTTGAGTTGCTGGAGTATGAAGATAATTGTGAAAATTTTTTAAAAGAGACTTCACGGTAAACTCTAAGTATAATTTCCCACTTTTCCCAAGGGGGAAGAGTATGAAGTATGGAGTATCCAATTCTTACTTTACACCTAAGAGGAGAGGGCACTGGTGTGACTTCTCTTTTTTTTTTTTTTTTTTTGAGATAGGGGCTCCCTCTGTTACCCAGGCTGGTGTGCAGTGGTACAATCACAGCTCACCACAGCCTCAGGCTCCTGGGCTAAGCTATCCTCCCATGTCAGCCTCTCAAGTAGGTGTGACCACAGGCACATGCCACCACACCTGGCTGATTTTCCTGTTTTGTAGAGACAAAGTTTCGCTATGTTGCCCAGGCTGGTCTCGAACTCCTGGGCTCAAATGATCCTTCTGCCTCAGGCTTCCAAAGTGCTAGGATTATAGGTATGAGCCACTATGTCTGGTCAGGTGTGACCTTTTGGAGAACTGGATAACTGTCCCCAGCAGCCAAGGAGATGCAGGGAGGTTCACTGGTACTTGATTCCCATCTAGCAAAGCTATAAGGCCTAAAAAGGGCTGAATACAGTCATGTGCCTCATAATCACATTTTCGTCAATGACAGACCATGTGTATGACAGTGGTCCCATAAGATTATAACAGAACTGAAAAATTCCTCTTGCATAGTGACATTATGGCAGGCCATGTCTCACTAACAGGCCTCTATAACAACTGCTTCAGTACTGAGTAGTTAAGTTCAACATGAAAAGCCAGTGCCCTTATGCAAAGGCTGGAATATAACAAAAGCCCACCAAGAGTTTTGTCTAGGCCTTTCCTGAACCTCAAAGCATAATTAAACAAGTTTTATTGAGGGTCTGAAGAAACTCCCCAGGCCTCCACAAACAAGTTTATTGGGGGTCTGAAGGAACTCCCCAAACCTCTGTGATTTAGCAGGAAACAAGATAAGGGGAATCACCCCAGCACCTGGACCCATTTAGATTAAGTAAATTGACTGAGGCTCCAGAGGAAGGTCTTCAAGACTCAGACCTTAGTTATAGATTAAAAGAACTTAATCACTTATATCTTTGGATGAATGCACACTTAAACATAGACATATAGCTGAGAAGGTATATAAGCTCTGAAAAACTTTGTAATTTGGAGTTGGTCTGGTGATAATTTCCAGGCCTTCTCCCTGTAACTGGTTACAGAAATAAAAACTCTCTTCCTCCCAAGTTCATCTGCATCTCATTATTGGGCCATGAGAAAGAGCAGCCAACCCTCCGTTTGGTCTGGGAATAACATCATAGCTGTCATAATGTTGTAGGACAAACATTACTCGTGTGTTTGTGGTGATGCTGCTGTAGGAAACTACTGTGCTGCCAGTCATACAAAAGTATAACACACACACTCATGTACAGTACATAATACTTGATCATGAAAATGAATGACTGTGATACTGGTGTACATATTTGTTATACTATACTGTTTATTGATATTTTAGAGTGTATACCTCCCACTTATTAAAAAGAAGTTAACGGTAAACAGCCTCAGGCAGGTCCATCACTCTCATAAAAAGCATTGTGATCATGTCAGAGGAGATGACAGCTCCATGTGTGGTGTTGCCCCTGAAGACCTTCCAGTGGGAGGAGATGTGGAGGTGGAAGATAGGGATATTCTTGATCCTGACCCTGTGTTGGCGTAACTAATGTATATGTCTTTGTCTTAGTTTTTCACAAAAAAAGTTTAAAAAGTAAAAAATAAAAAATGTTTTAAATGGAAAGAAATCTTATAGAATGAGGTTATAAAGAAAGAAAATATGTTTGTACAGCTGTACAATGTGTTTTAAGCTAAGTGTTATCACAAGAGTCAAAAAAAATTTAACAAAGTTTATGAAGTAAAAAGTTACAGGAAGCTAAGTTTAATGTATTATCGAAGAAAAAATATTTTTTTAAGTTTAGTGTAGACTACGTGTACAGTGTTTTATAAAGTCCATAGCAGAGTGCATTAATGTCCTAGGGCTTCACATTCACTCATCATTCACTCACTCCGTCACCCAGAGCATCTCCAGTCCTGCAAGCTCCTTTCATGGTAATTGCCCTCTACAGATGTACTGTTTATATTACACTTTGACCGTACCTTTTCTGCATTTAGCTATGTTCAGATACACAAATATTTGCCATTGTGGAATACATTTGCCGATAGTGTTCAGTATCGTACAGGAGCAAAAGTCTATCCCATATAGCCTAGGTGTGCAGTAGGCTATCTCATCCAGCTTTCTAGAAGTACACTCTACAATGTTCGCACAACAATGAAATCACCTAAGGACACATTTCTCCAAATGCATCCCTGTCATTAAGCCATTAAGTACATGACTCCTCGCTTTAGCAAAGGAACAAAGCAAAGTTGCTGCTATTTTGGAACTGGCCTGCACTCCCAGAATTTAGGTAAATAATGCTTTGTTTTTGAGCCAGCTGTGAACCTTGCACTAGAGAAAAGGCATGAGACCTGTGTTAGGTCTTCTCTTACAGCCTCTTCAAATGGCACAATCAAAAGCACCAGTAAAAGCAGAGGCAAAATCTGGCCTCACCATTGGAAAAGTCCTCTGAAGGATAAGGGAGTGAATGACTGCTAGAAGAGAATGTTTAGCCTTGTGAAAGTAACTGCAAATAAAAGAACACCCGTAATTGGTGGAAGAACTCAGTGATATGCAAATATCTGAGAAAAGTCCATTTTAAATACAACCAGTCTCAAGGAGGGCAAAGCCATCTTACAATAGCTCTTGTCAGCTACAACTTATCCTACTCCTTTTGCCTCTATTTCTTCAGGAGTTTTGAAGAGTCTGTAATTGCAACTAGTAAGTAGGAGTGGAGTTAACTGAGAAAAAAAGGAGATGACCGTACCTTCTTCTCCCACCAGAAGATGCCAGCCTATAAGAGATTCCAGACTGGGTAGAGAGTGAGAAATTTTACCTATGAATAAGATTGGAAGCCTGAATTATTACAAATGCCTGGGGATTTGTGTTTTTAATTACTGAATTGAGACTGTTTGCAATGTAAAGTGACTAGATTTTCTACACCAATTGTGTTTCAGATGAATACTATAACCTCATTGATGTGGCCTGGCTATGGTGGATGGGGTGGGACCTAGCCAAATAATTTATGAATGCAGCATCTCGCTGAATGCCTTCAGTCTTGAGTGTGATGGGTACATGTGTAAGAGCCCCCATCTCCTGTCCCTTTACTAAACACCCAGATGCCAACCAAGCACATATACTGCAAAGAGATTGAAGCAGTCATCTAGAGTGAGTTACATGCCTGGGAAGAAAGACCTAGAGAGACTGTCACTGGATCTCCTCAACGACTTGTCTAGGCCCTCACCTGATTTCGCTATAGTGAAGGTCACCTTGGACAAACTCCTCTCACACACAGAGTTTCCAATGCTCTTTCGATGTCTCTTAAATATAAAAGAAAATCTAAAATGACTGTAAGATTACTAGAAATGTGAGAAAAGCCTCTTACATGGAAGATAGAGATAAAACAAAACACATACTTTTAGGGGGGAAAAGAATATGAGAGAAATAGAAACAATGCAGACCACAGAAGAAAATTTGAAAAAAATGTAATGTTTTCTAAGAAATAAATGAAGGCATTTCATTCATGAAATAAAAACAAAAATAGAAATAAACCCCTCAGAATTCTTAGACTTTAAAAATATCACCAGGCATGGTGGCTTACACCTGTAATCCCAGCAGTTTGGGAGATCAAGGCGGGTGGATCACCTGAGGTCAGGAGCTCGAGACCAGCCTGACCAACATGAAGAAACCCCATCTCTACTAAAACTACAAAATTATCCAGGCCTGGTGGCACATGCCTGTAACCCCAGTTACTCGGGAGGCTAAGGCAGGAGAATCGCTTGAACCTGGGAGGCGCAGGTTGCAGTGAGCCGAGATCACACCACTACATTCCAGCCTGGGCAACAAGAGGCAAACTCCATCGCAAAAAAAAAAAAAAAAAAAAGACAAACATATTGGGAAATTCATAGAAGAATTAAAAGATAACATTGAATAAATCTTCCAGAATATAGAACAAATACCAAAATTTGAAAATAGGAAAGACAAATACAAAAGTTAGAGAATCTGTCAATGAGATCTGACATACATCACACAACAAGGGGTCAAGAAAAAGAGACTGGATAAATTATGATGAAGTTTTACAATAATTGTTTCAAGAAAATTATTTAAAACATGTATTGAAAGTCCCCACATTGTCCAAATACCTTACAAAATTAAATTAAAAGATTCAGATTTTAAAGGCCATGGAAAAACTTTCTCTTCACCCTCTGAAGGTTTGCTGAAAAATCACCTCACAAAAGATTGACTGGAGAAAATGCATTCAAATTTATTAATGTGCAGATGTGGGAAAACCACAGAGTGGGGTGCAGAACCTTATAATATAAGCTTATATACCATCTCAAGGTTAAAGAAAGGTCACACACTGCACACTCAGAACATGGCGAAAAACAGGTTACGGTGGTAAATCATATTTAAGTGGCAAGACAGGTTATGAGAGGGAGAGGAGACTTGGCTAGCAAAAGGCAGTCTTGTTACATAAATTAAACCTCACAGGCAGTAGCCTTGACAGAGAATAGATGGTAAATGTTTCTTTCAGACCTTAAAAGTGCCAGACTCTCAGTTAACCTTTCTAGGTCTGGACAAGGCAGGCCTGGCTGCATAGATGTGGATTCTCTACAGATTCATTCCTCTGTGACAAAAGACAGCTTTGCAGGGTTACTTTGGTTTGCTGGCTTTCTTGAGCCATCTCAAAATATGTAAAGAAGTATGTTTTGGGGTAAAATATTTTTATTTCGTTCAATATAAAGCCACTTCAATGTGAAATTTCACTTTGTGAAACACTGGGAACAAATAAAACATCTTAAAAGTTTCCAGAGAAGGAAAAAATAAACAAAGAAACAAAAATCACTCATGATGGAATGAAAACCAATATGGTGCCACACAAGAGAAAAATACATATTGGATAAAATGCAGCAAAGCCTTCAAAAATTCTTAGTAAAATGATATCCAAACTAGACTTCTGAATCTAACCCAACTATCAGTTATGTCTGAGGATAGAATTAAGACATCTTTAGGCATGCAAGATCTCAAAAATTTAACCCCAGTGTACTAGAAAAAAGAAAATGCAATACGCAGAGGAACTTCTTTTATTATTATTATTATTATTATTATTATTATACTTTAAGTTCCAGGGTACATGTGCATAATGTGCAGGTTTGTTACATATGTATACTTGTGCCATGTTGCTGTGCTGCACCCATCAACTCGTCAGCACCCATCAACTTGTCATTTACATCAGGTATAACTCCCAATGCAATCCCTCCCTCCGCCCCCCTCCCCATGATAGGCCCCGGTGTGTGATGTTCCCCTTCCCGAGTCCAAGTGATCTCATTGTTCAGTTCCCACCTATGAGTGAGAACATGCGGTGTTTGGTTTTCTGTTCTTATGATAGTTTGCTAAGAATGATGGTTTCCAGCTGCATCCATGTCCCTACAAAGGACACAAACTCATCCTTTTTTATGGCTGCATAGTATTCCATGGTGTATATGTGCCACATTTTCTTAATCCAGTCTGTCACTGATGGACATTTGGGTTGATTCCAAGTCTTTGCTATTGCGAATAGTGCTGCAATAAACATACGTGTGCATGTGTCTTTATAGCAGCATGATTTATAATCCTTTGGGTATATACCCAGTAATGGGATGGCTGGGTCATATGGTACATCTAGTTCTAGATCCTTGAGGAATCCCATACTGTTTTCCATAATGGTTGAACTAGTTTACAATCCCACCAACAGTGTAAAAGTGTTCCTATTTCTCCACATCCTCTCCAGCACCTGTTGTTTCCTGACTTTTTAATGATCGCCATTCTAACTGGTGTGAGATGGTATCTCATTGTGGTTTTGATTTGCATTTCTCTGATGGCCAGTGATGATGAGCATTTTTTCATGTGTCTGTTGGCTGTATGAATGTCTTCTTTTGAGAAATGTCTGTTCATATCCTTTGCCCACTTTTTGATGGGGTTGTTTGTTTTTTTCTTGTAAATTTGTTTGAGTTCTTTGTAGGTTCTGGATATTAGCCCTTTGTCAGATGAGTAGATTGCAAAAATTTTCTCCCATTCTGTAGGTACGCAGAGGAACTTCTAAGGATGACAGAGATGAAAGGCACCATGATGTCAGGAGAATCGCAGTTTTAGAAAATAACTAGGACAGATTGGAGTTGATCACAGATTAGCAGATTATGGATATTTTAAATTAAACATTATCTGATGGTTTTAACATCACGTACACACTTCTGGTAGAGAAATTAAGGGTGTATGATTAGTGGTAAGTACAAAGTTAATTAAATGAATGCCAAAAATCATTGCTGTTAATTCCCAAAACAGGGCATAACAATATAAATTGTTCAAAAATGGAAAGGTAATCATATCATATCACATCATTTTGTGGTTTAGCTCAGATTAATATTTAGTCTTAATAATGTAAAATCTAATCATGTTTTATAATTATGCAATGATAAGAGGTGAGGAGGGCCTAAATTCTTACCTTTCTTATTTCAAAGTCAACGAGTAATGTCTAAAACTGAAAAGTCAGGAAATGGTAGCATGTGCATTTTAGAAATAAGAAAATAAATATTAGAAGAAATAAGTAAAAACTGTAAAGAATTGCCTATGAATGGACAGAATGAGCGGTAGATAAGGCTGAAACAGAGGTCCTGACTTGTTTCCTGTTGTATTAGTCTGTCTTTACAATGCTATAAAGAACTTCCCAAGACTGAGTAATTTATAAAGAAGAGGGTTTATTGACTCACAGTTCCACATGGCTGGGGAAGCTTCAGGAAACTTATAACCATGGCAGAAGGCAAAGGGGAAGCAAAGCATGTCTTATATGGTGGCAGGAGAGAACAAGGGGGGAAGGGCAATACTTTTAAACCACGAGATCTCATGAGAACTCACTTACTATCACAAGAACAACATGGGAGAAATCCACCCCCATTATCCAATCGCCTCCCACCAGGTCCCTCCCCTGACACGTGGGGATTAAAATTTCACATGAGATTTGGGTGGGGACACAGAGCCAAATATATCATCTGTCTTAGTCCATTTGGGCTGCTCTTAACAAAATACCATAGACTAGAGAGTTTCTAAACAACAGGAGTTTATTTCTCACAGTTCTGGAGACTGGGAAGTCCAAGATCTAGGTGCCTGCAAATTTAGTGTTTGGTGATGGCGTGAAAATATGGCATGATCAGGAAGATATGTGCAACCTGGATTCGCACGACTTTGCCATTTTCTCTTCCAAAATCAGCATTTTCTTTCAGAGGAGAAAAAAATGTCAACTCAATCAAGGGGGAATTCTGCCAGCAGATGGCCTTTGGACCTGAACTGCAGCAACAGCTCTTCCCTGAGTCTCCAGCCTGCTGGTCCATCCTGCGGATTTTGTGTTTTCCAGCAAATTACTTAAAATACATCTCTCTCTCTCTCTCTAACACACACACACACATATACATGCACACACACATATACACACACACACACACATCCTATTGGTTGTGTTTCTCTGGACAACCCTGACTATATCAGCTATCTAGCAATAATAGCAATAGAACATATTTTTTCAGGTATTTGAAGGTGGTACAACTCAAACAAAACCTTTTTAAGAGAAAAGAATAGGCAAGTCTATACCAAGCTTATAGAAGATACAGATTAGGACTGGTTGAAAGCAGAAGTGTAAAGAGGACAAAGTTTCAGATTGGTAGACAAATGCCAAAAGACTGGCTTCCTACTTCCAATTTCCTCTGCATACAGCCAAAACTCCCTAAAATATCACCATCAAGTTTCTCTTCTACTCTACCATCCCCAGTGACTCGCCACTGAATCTAACAGAGTCTACTTCAGCCAGAGAATTCCTTACTGCTACCAAGCTGGGAAAGCTTAAAGCCCTCCACATGCTTATTCATGCTGTATTCCACCTGGAGTACTGTCTACTTATCTACATTCTATCTTTCAAAATTAGTTCAAGTTTGTTTCCTAAATGATACTTCACCAATAACCTCAACTCATGCCAACTTTCTCTGATACCCCATAGTAATTAATGGTAGATTGTAATGTAATTATTTTTTAGTAATTACTCAGCACTATTAGGTGCATTAGGTCCTGTGCAGTATAGCACAGGACTATTCATAAAGATGTTCTAAGAAATATATGTTGAAATACACATTTATTAATTGATCATTGCCTGTGTTGATATTCATCAAGTTAGTTTCCTTCTTTTGCTGGGTACTAAATCTGGAGCTTTCCCTCTCTAGTTTCTGCTTTGTTAAATATAGACTGGTTTGATTACAACTACTGCTAACAAACTACCCCAAACTCAGTGCCTTTTATCAATACCTATTTTATTATGCTCATAGATTCTGTGGGTCAAAAATTTAAGAATGACTCATTTGAAAGTTTCTTGTACAGGTTCTTTTGTGTCATTGCAGTCCAGTTTTGGTTGGGGTTGAAATTATTCAAAGGCTGAACTGGATGCAGTGACCAAGATGGGTTACTCATATGGCTGAAAGCTGACCTTGGCTATTGGCTGGGAGCCCAACTGGAGCTGTTGACAGGATTATTTCCACATGGCTACTCCACATGGCTTGACTTCCCTAGAATCTTAAAGGAGTTGGACTCCTTATATGGCAGCCCAAGACTCCAAATGCAACTATTTCAGTGAACTTGTTGGAAGTTGTATCACCAGGTGTGACCTAGCTTCAGCATTATACAGCACCATTTTGGAGTCATTTTTAAAAAGCACTAGATAATAGGTAGAAAGATAGACGACTGACAGAGAGAGACAGAGGTAGGATTACTTCATTTATAATTGAAATTTAATAGTTTGAATTGTTAACTGACATGTTTTCCATAATAATTAGCAAAGTTATTTAACATGCATTTTAAAGTTTTGCATGGACAACTAGAAACATTTAAAACGTGATAAATGGAATTTTTTTTTCCAAGCCCCACAAAACTGGGCTTAGAATGAGCTAACATCTATCTTCCAGTTCAATTCTGATGGCAATTAAAAAGAATTAGTATAAACCAAAAGTATCAGTTGTTAATATTCAATTTACATTAGATGCATTCAGAGGACATTTACCTAAAACTTTAGTAATAGCAATTTCCAGGCAATCAGGAAGTAAACCATGCAAAGAATGAGTTAATTGAAACTTCATTAAATAGAACTACTAAGTAAGTGCATGAAAATATTACTTCACAGAGAAAAATATGTTTAGAATATGCATTCTGTGGGTGCTAAGAGAAAATTAAGATAATTATATTATCTAAAATAATATTGATTGAGGAAATTACATGTTTATGCTGATAAACAGAAAGAAGAAATAGGGATATATTAGAATTCTGTAAATATTAAACCTTACATTTCAAAACAACATGTATGACGTTCAAGACTTTTTAATTCTCCTGCCATCCCAAAAAAGCAATATCAAAACTGGACGATTTGGCCTTCTAAAGTGATCTACATTTCTATTGCTGATGAGAGAATCATTTTGACTCTCAAGCCATTGTGCCATCCAGCATCTTCTGAGAATAGCAGGTGTATGAGGTCCTCCTGTGCATGTCTTCTTTCCTCCCTAGGCCAATGTATAAAGTTTTATGAAAGTCTTCTCCAAAAGTTACAATGAAACCATGGCTCTTTCCTGATTCACTTAATTTAATTTGAAGTTTAAAAGACTCTACTAATTCCAAGGAAACACTCAACTTGTATACAAAAAGAGCACATTACTATTTTTTAAAGGCATTCTAAGCACCTCTTATGTAAAGCAAGTTTACATTTTTGAGGGGAAGTATGAGAGCTTCTTCATCGAAGGGAATAGATTATTGTCCTCAGTGCGTACGTCATTTATTAAATACAAAAGTCAAATTGTTCCAGATAAGTTTCACTTGATCTCCCCAGAAGATTTATGAGGTTTCTGAAAGTTTTAATTAGTTTAAACCTATATTAATCCATTTGCATTGCCATAAAGGAATACCCGAGGCTGGGTAATATACAAAGAAAAGAGGTTTATTTGGCTCACAGTTCTACTGGGTGTACAGGCATGGCACCAGCATCTTCTCAGCTTCTGGTGAGGCCTCAGGAAGCTTACAATCATGGCAGAAGGCATCAAGGAAGCCAGCATATCTCATGGTGAGAGGTGACAAGAGAGAGAAGGGAGCAAGGTGCCAGACTCTTTAAAACAACGAGCTCTTGTGTAGACTCACAGAGAGAGAATTCACTCACTACCATGGGGAGAGCACCAAGCCATTCATGAGGGATCCACCACCATGACCCAACACCTCACACGAAGCCCTATCTCCAACATTGGAAATCACAATTCAACATGAGATCTGGAGGGGACAAATACTTAAACTATATCAAAACCGAAAGTGAGACTCACAGTATCTTAGATCAGAGAGTAGTTTAAAGAAGCTAGTTTGTGAAGTGAAAATAATTAATGGTATTGGAATTCAGCTACTATTTCTGCCTAAGTTCAGATTCCAGGGCTCCTGCCACTTATTTAGTGTGGTAACTTTGGCAAAGTTTGAGCTTTGGTTTTGTCCTCAATGAAATACAAATAATACCTACCTCAAGAAAATGTGTATAAAATACTGTAGAATATGTGTAGCCCTAGCACCATATTTGCAGTGGCTTTGTGTTGTAGCCATTACTAAGTGTAAATGATATGTCTAGCATTGTGCTAAATGTTAGAAATACAAGCACACATAGAATGCAGGCACTGCTTTTGAGGGCTCCAAGTCTAGCAGGAGAGACAGGACAAGTACATAACTTTTAAAAATAACAATTTAAAATGTATCCATCAAAATTCTGTAAAAATACAAAAGGAAAAACACTTTGTTGAAAAGGAAAGGGTGCAATGAAACTGGGTCTTAATGGAAGAGTAAAAAAGGGCATTCGAGACAGAGTACATGACCAATTTTTTTTTAAGGTTAGGCACATTTCTTAGTCTTTCTGGAACACTAGGTGCATGAAGCCATTTAGCTTGATTTTCCAAAGTAAGAGTTCCACCCACAGCATCTCTGGTAAGTGTTCACTCAGCCATTGACTGGAATTTCCAAACTCAGGAAATTTACTACCTTACAAGTCAGTCTATTCCCTTTTTTAATAGCTGTAATTGTTAGAAGATACTTCTCCACATTGAGACAAAAATCCAACTTTGTATAACTTCCACTCATTTTTCCTAACTCTACCGTCTGTTCTTTCAAAGAATAAAATACCTATAATCAAAACTCTTTAAAATCATGATGATCTTTCAATTAAACCTAATTATGTGATGCATCAAATGAAAATAAAAAAGAATAATTTCTCAGAGCTTACAGATTCAACCTGCAATGATCAAAACTAACTTGCAACATAATTTTTCTCATTGATAAGTGTTGGCAATTAAGTTTAATGCAAAATATGGACTTGAACATAGTTTCTCAATTGGATTTGGGCTTCCTGATGCTTTTATCTGTCTCTTGAGTGTAGCCTGCCTCTATTTACCAGGATTAAAAAATGAAATGACAAATGGCTCCCTAAAAGGAGTACTAGATAGAATTAATATTTGTGAAATTTTACTATTAAATGTCGATCTTGCTCTTATCCTGTAGATGGTTCTAACACCCGTGAAAGTCTTAGAGCCTTCATGGGTAGGTTCCCGGCAATTAATAGTTTCTAGCACTAAAATTATTTTTTTAATCAAACCAAAGCTATTTTATAGAAAGATGATTTCAAAGACACCCTAGAGAAAGGATTTAGAGCAATTCAGACCCCCTGAAGTAAACACAGCTCAAGTAATGGCTTTTCTATATTGACTGGTTGGTTGCCAATTTGAGAAAATTACAACAAAACACTGAAGGAATATATCTGTACTAGGAAAAAACAAATTAAGAGCCATTCTGCTGCATATATATATATATATATATATATATATATATATATATATATACAGGATATATATTAATAAACTACACTGCAGCTTAAGAATGAAACTGAGTTGATTATGCTGGAAAGTAGGTGGATGTTTAAAGTCTCAAGTACTTGAAATGTCAGTAAAAATTACATAGCATGTATCCTTGGACCATGAAAAAAATGCTATTCTTTAAGTAACAGTAGCTTCTGTGAGTGCATTACATTCATTTAAGCCTCTCCATTTCAGTAAGTAGCTTCCTCCTACTGCTCACTTAAAAGTGCTCCTATGAGCACCTATCTGTTTTTCCTGCATATCGATGAAGGTAATCAGGATAGAGCTTGCAGGCTTTTCCTGAAAAGTAATTACACAAATATAATAGAAAGTAAAATATGGTTTGTCTGTTGACTCAAATATATTTAGAACTGTGAGAAGTGCTCAAGCTGGCCTGGCACAGTGGCTCACACGTGTAATTCCAGTCTTTTGGGAGGCCAAAGCAGGCAGACTTTTTAAGCTCAGGAATTCAAGTAGCCTGGGCAACATGGTGAAACCCTGGCTCTACCAAAAATGCAATAAATTAGCCAGGCATGGTGCCACGTTCCTGTGGTCCCAGCTACTTGGGAGGCTGAGGTGGGAAAATCACTTGAGCCTGGGAGGTGGAGGCTGTGGTGAGCCAAGATCCTGCCACTGCACTCCAGCCTGGGTGACAGAGTGAGACCCTGTCTAAAAACAAACAAACAAAAAAATAAAATAAAGTAAATGCTCAAGCCAGAACAACCTTAAATGAAACCATTAATCTATATTAAAATTATCTCTCCTAAATACAACTTTAATGTAACAAATGAAATTTGTGAAGAACATGGTGCATATGATATTGCTTTGTAATTATGACCAGTTAGAATTTTCAATCTGATTATTTTCAAAATCAAAACAAAACTGTGGTAATGACCTTTTAAAATTCTAATTTCATTAATCATTTAATTATCTCTGCTTTTGGTAGAACCATTTATTAGGGAATTATTTTATGCCAGATTATGATAGGGAAAAATCTTAAAATGAGGCATTGAAGAACTTTGCAAAAGCAACAAAATTAGCTGAAAATTAGGGCACGTTTTATTGGGCTATTGAGTGAGCCTGCAATAATGACAGCACTATACCATCTCATATTGTATTTGTCCTAGGAAAGGAAGTGCAGAGTTTATGTAGTTTGGAGGAAATAGAGGTTCTGCTCTAGAACATTATTCGAGTTATCTTCAGGTCCATCGTGCTGGGACCTGTGCCAGGGTAAATGAATCAACTATTGCATAACAAGTTCTGCAGACAAGTAATATTACAAGCTTATGGCTTAATAAGTAATTGCTGCATAGGTGACCCTAGAGAGTCCTTGCCTCCAAGTCAGTATGCAGAAAGCAGGGGCAGAACAGATGTTGCAATCTTCTCAAGTTAAGGGATACCTCAGGATACCTCACAATGTTTCCCCAATGGTGTGGTGTTCAAGGTTCTCTGTGGTCTGACCCCAGCCTAAATCATCTGTCCTGTTTGACATGCTATGTGACCTATGGTCCATTCTCATAGACTGTCACCCCACACATACCATGCCCTCTACCAACTTAATACTAAGCAGAATTAGAATAGTATGAGTTCAACTATATAAAATAGATATATAGGGGAAAAACAGTGAAAGGAAACATACTAAATGCTTCAGTGGTCACCTCTCAGACGCACTATGTTTCCTTTTTGTCAGATATTACTAAATGAACAAGTTCTTTGTTTCTTCTATAAGCCAAAAGTTGTTATTTTAACTCTTCTCTGAATATAGAAATATGTTTCTTTCTGCCCACACAGTCGAATATTTCTTGTATCTTTCTAACAAAGGCAGAGTAAAATATAGCAGAGATAAGCAACTAGATTTTCTATTTTCTGTATTTTATCCAACCACAATCATCTTTTTTTATTTCTGATGCATAAAATTATACAGTAAGAATTACATTTTTTCTTTAGTCTAAATTGTGGTGATGATGGCAGAGTATGGGGGTGAGGTAGAATTATCTTCTTAATGGAAAAGGTGGTTTTTTAAATCCTTTGCCTGCTTCACTAAAAATTGAATCAGATCATCTCTAAAGCCCCTTCTGGCAGTAAAATTCTAGGATTCCAAGTTCATTTCTATATTCAATCTCAGTTACCAATTTCACTTGATATTTTGCATGTATTTGAATATTGCTACCTGCTCGTCTATCCTTGATTCAACTTTTTCATAAACTTTCCCCAAACTCTGATATAAATGAGTTAGTTCAACTTTAAAAGTGTGTTAAAAGTCAGCTAGCAAAACTGTTTGATGCTTAATAACATTATCTTTAGTGGCATGAAATTAAATTAACTTGTCTTCCACTCTGAAATTTTTATGCTTAACATTATTTCCATTTCTCTAGAACAGTTGCCTTGAAATTGTGATGTGTGACAGGTTGGAATTGTGTACCTTCTTATCATTCACTTTTCTTGACAAATTTATGAGAAAATTGCTTTGTTACTGGGATTAAAGTATAGAAGCATTACATGTGAATATGTGGATGTGACAGAATGTATGCCCTTTGGATAGCAATGTATCCACCCAGGTTGCGTTTATTTAGAATTCATAAAAGGAAGATAAATATCTCATAGTTTATCTTTCTCTTCAAGACTAAGAGGACAGCTACTAGACTCAGGATGTAGGGGCCACAGAAGATTATCAAAATGGGTAAGATGTGCTGTGGGTAGTCTGCCCTGGGCCAATGCTCCCTGGCTATCTTTTATAAGGAGTAGGGACACTAATGCTCCTTAATTTTAAGAATGCTCTTGTCTTTTACATCCAGTTGATAGATTCTCATAAAAAACAACAGAAATCATTTCAAAATGTACTCACCTATTGTTATTCTTTTTAATGGTCCCAAAAGAAAGAAGTGCTAGGATATAAATTCCACAAAGAACAACCCGACGACTTCATCCTGCCTGGTACCCCTCGTGACTAGCCCAGGGCCTGCACATGGCTTGAATTATAAAATGAATGAGTGAGTAAATGAATGAGAAAAATAAGTGAACTATAAAATTTTAGATTGACAAGAAATGTTTAAGGTCAAAATATATACATATATATATGCTTTCAGATAATCAAACCAATGAATAAGCTACAGTGAGACTCAAAGTTGTGGTCTCTCAATACATATTTGTCTATTGTGCTCTGTTCTCATCTGCCTCTTTTTAACTTTATCTCAGTCCTTGAGTATACACATCATAGATAAATATATGTTTGCTTTGGAACTCATAATGCAGAGAAAACACATGTTGAATGATCTAGCTGGAAATATTTTTTAATTTAATACTTATTGAGTTCTGTTTTGTACCAGACACAATGAAGTAAGAAGCAGTTCTCTTTAAAGAAAGAACATTTAAATGAGACCTGAAAGAAGGGAAGGAGGGAAGGAGAGAACGAAAAGTACATACAAACACCTGGAGTCAGAGAAAAAAGGCTTGTGCATTTAAAGAAACTGAAGGAAGGTGAGAGATACTTGAGCATCATGAGCCAGGGAAGGGAGAGGTGAGATGAGATGGTGAGAACAAACTTAGATTATGTAGGACTGTGTGGGCCACCGAACGGGATTTGAATGTTGTTTGAGAAAATACAGACTCTAAGTGCCCTTATGAGTCAAAGCATGTCAGACTCTTTTCTAATTTCGGGAGCTATGATTCTGTCTTACTTTACTCCAAATAATTATGGCTAATATTTCTGTAGTGCTTTAAAGGGCTGGGATGGGGGTAAGGGGAGTGAGGGGTGAGGCACTGCTTGGGGTACAAAATTTAAGAGGATGCCAAAAAACTCAGTAAAGATAAGTAGTATTATAAAAAATCAAAATCTATGATAAATAAAATATTAAAATTTTAATCACTATTGTATTATTACCAAATTATATATTTATATATTATTGTACATTATTATTTATACCTCATAGTTCTTCACTTAACTTATATAGTGCTTATTTTAATATTTATCTTATTTTTTTCTGAAAAATTATAAATCTGGTGGTATTAGGATGTAGGGACAGAAGGTCATGATACCTTTCCTTGTCCATCATAAGCATCGCAATCAACACTCATATAACAAAAGACAGGTTAATGAGAGAAAATCATAACAAATTTATTTAATCAAAGTTTTACATAACATAGGAGACTTAAAAAATGAAGACCCAGAGACCCAGGGAAAACTGTTCTTTTTTATGCTTAGATTTGATGAAGAATGAGAAGTTGTACAGAAATGCAATTGGACAAAAAGCGTGTGAACTGATGGTAACAGACTGGGTGATGGGGAGGCACCCAGCAAGGCCTATCTGTCCAGATTCTTCTTGCTTCTTTGTGCAACACTCCTACCTCCCAGGTATGGGGCAGGACCTTCCTGGAACAAGGATCTTATGACCTACTATCAGGCAAAGTAGATGAGAAAATGTCTTTATGGCCACCTCCTACACAGAAAGGTGAGGAAGTTTAGGGGTAATATTTCTAGGTATTGTGGCTTCTGTTGGGGAGGGAGGCTCTAGCTTCTATGACCCACCTTGTGGAAGATGAATTCTGTCTACAAGTTGTTTCAGGGGAGAAAGAAGGGTGAGAGACAGAGGGCAGGAGAAGGACGGAGAGAACTTGCTTCTGAGGCCTTCCAATCTCTTTTAATTCAAAGTACTCAGCATGTCAAAGCACTATACTATGGGGTATCATGTTCTGAGCTCCAATAAGAAACTGTATCCTACTGAACCTAGTGCTGCTTCTTGCTATAGAAAATGCTTAATACATGCTTCAATAAGATCTTTTTGGAACCAGACCGAGAGAATTAGAATTGTGGTATATGTCAGTGTAAACGTGTGTGTGTCTGTGTGTGTGTATGTGTGTGTGTGTATCTCAAGGGAAATGGTTGTGAAAGCATTTATCTTTATCATTTATATTAAGAGAGCTATAGTTGGCAGGTACAACCTTTGGCTGACAATGCTGGTCTGACACTTATGAAGGAGGTGGGAAGTGGAGGAGGATTGGGCAGGAAAGACATCAGCTCTGGGAAACTTTCAGCCAGACCAAAGTGGAGCTCAGCATGAAGGCTATTGGTTGAGTTCAATGGACAGATATGGTGAACTTTGTACCTCCATTGTGCTCAGTCATCAACTGGGAGTTTCCAAGAAGAACATGGCCTTGTATCTGAAGCTGAGACAGATCCTGAAATGACTCACACCTGGAAGTTGTTAAGTAAGTGCACTCCTAGTGCAGGTTTTCTCATGAAGGAATACCCAACTGGCACATTTCCATGACTACCACAAAGACTGCTTGATGAAGTCCATAACAGAAATATGAAGGAGGCACTGGAATTTGTTAGTATCAAGAACCTTTGTTTTACATTTGTATTTCCACAAAAATATCTTTAAAATGATCCATCAAATAAATGATTAATACATCTATAATTGCATTGTGAAAACCTACGCCTGCTTGTATTAAAGTTTTAAAGGTAACACAATGTTTTACGCTAAGCTCTGAGAAAGTCTTAAAAACTGGATTTTTAAACGAAATTGTATTGATTTTATTGAAAACCTTATTCAAAGAGAGAAATATGTCTACACAAAAACACCAATTCCTTGTTTTATGTATTATCTTGGTGTATAGAAATAGGCATTACATTTTGATATCCTTTTAAATGATTCAAACAGCTTCAAATTGTAATATTAAAAAAAAATAAGGACAAATCTGTTTTTTCCTAAGATATTTCACTCAGATTAAGATGAATCAGGGGAGAGAAACATGACTGAATAGACACAGCCACATAGAACAGCTCCCGTTGAGGGACCAAGATGACTGGCATGCTTCTAACAGATATTCAGAGGGAAGGTACCAAGAGTTGACAGAGGGAAGACACAGAAGTTGGGATGAAGGGGAGAAAGCTGGAAACCCTGCCTGGGTCTATGGCACATCAGACTCCTTCCTGGCCCCCAACAGCTCCAGGGGAATGAGTGAGTTTAACTGATAAGAAGCAACCTGTTCTCACCATGGTCTCTGGAACCCCAGCAGGAGGAGACCCCTCAACCACCACAGACACTCGAGTTGTCAGGGAGATCTGCTTAGAGAAGTGGTAGGAGCAGCAAGCCAGCTGATGTGGAGCCCAGAGGACTTGGTGCAGGAGCATCCACAGCAGAGCACAGCCAGGGATGGCCAGGCCCCTAGGCTCGACTGGCTCCCAGAGGAGACATTAACCCTAGGAACTGTCTAACCTGAACTCTGCGGGGCAGTCTGAGCACCCCCTGGTCTGCTGGCCTCTCCAGAGAATCCAGCCTGGCAACACCTTCTTGCAGGGAAGTCTCAGGTGCCCTGGAGGCCAGCACCCTAGCTTCTGCACTGATGGACCATGCCTGACTGGCAGAGAGTTCCAGTAAAGTGACCCCTATGGCCATGCACCAGCCCACACACTCCCTCCCCTTGTTGCAGCTTCCCCCGATGCACGGCAACTCCCAACATTGCTGGCGTGTGTCTGCAGCAGCAGGTTTTGCTTTCCTTGGCCTGCCAGCACATGGGAGTGCAGTGTGCCCTCACTCCCCCCATCAATGCCAGATGGAGCCTTTGTGGGCACAGAGCTAGCCAGCCCTGTCCCCACAGGCATCCGGCCTTTGTGCTAACACTAAGCAGAGAACTTCTGATCCTTGCCCATTCTGAGGGATCACTCCCACTTGCAGGAAATGGAGAAGGTAACCATACCAGCCCCTGCCAGCACCCTACCCCTGAGCCAATACCTCCTCTAGCATGACTATGCACACAGTAGCCAGCAGGGGCCTCCTGCTCCACCTGCCCCTCAGTTGTGTAGCCTCCACCACTATGGTGAATGCCTACAGGTAAGCAGACTCTGTAGTGAACACCTACAGGGAAGCAGGCACCTGGACACCGGCTAACACAGCGACCATGCCTCACTTACAACCTCAGCACAGTGGATTTCTAATGTGGAGGAGGCAGACAACAAAGTCAGGGCCCAATACAAGTCCTCCAGAGTTAGAGCACACAGTCCAGGAGTTGAGTGCTGGCCCCCTAACATTTTACAGAAACAGAGCCAGATGGCTGAATTCACCTTATGCCACAATCAAACCCCAATGTCATCAAATACAATTTAAAAAAAGGTCAGAAATCTCAAAGATTGAAAGTAGTTAAGCCCACAAAGATGAGAATCAGTGAAAGAACCTTGAAAACTCAAAAAGCCAGAATGCCTTCTTTCTTCCAACCAACCACATTACCTCTCCAGCAAGGATTCTCAACTGGGCTGAGATGGCTGAAATGACAGAAATAGAAGTCAGACTTTGGATAGGAATGAAAATCATTGAGCTACAGGAGTATGTTGAAACCCAATGCAAGGAGCTAAAATTCATGATAAAACAACGCAGGAACTGACAGACAAAATAACTGGTATATAAAAGAATGTAACTGATCTAATAGAGCTGAAAACACACTACAAGAATTTCATAATGCAATCACAAGTATTAATAGCAGAATAGACCGGGTGGAGGAAAGAATCACAGAGCTTGAAGACTGGCTTTCTGATATAAGACAGTCAGACAAGAATAGAGAATAAAAAGGATGAAAAGGAATGAACGAAACCTCCAAGAAATATGGGACTATGTAAACAGATCAGATCTGTGACTCATTGGTGTCTCTGAAAGAGATGGGGAGAATGGAACCAACTTGGAAAACATATTTCAGGATATCATCCATGAGAACTTCCCCAGCCTAGCTAGAGAGGCCAACATTGAAATTCAGGAAATGCAGAGACCCCCCAGTAAGATACTTCACAAGAAGATCATCCCCAAGACACATAATCATAAGATTTTCCAATGTTGAAATGAAGAAAAAATATTGAAGGCAGCTAGAGAAATGTCAAGTCACCAAAAAAGGGAAGCTAATCTGATTAACAGTGGACCTGTCAGCTGAAACTCTACAAGCCAGAAGAGATTGGAGACCAATACTCAACATTTTTAAAGAAAATAAATTCCAACCCATAATTTCAGACTGGCCAAACTAAGCTTCATAAGCAAAGGGGAAATAAAATCCTTCTCAGACAAGCAAATATTGAGACAATTTGTTGCCACCAGACCTGCCTTACAAGAGGTCCTGAAGGAAGCACTAAATATGGAAAGGAAAGACCATTACCAGGCACTATAAAAACACACTGAAGTACACAGACCAGTGACAATATAACGAAGCCACATAAACAAGTCTGCAAAATAACCAGTTAACATCATGATGACAGAATCAAATCCACACATATCAATACTAACCTTGAATGTAAATGGGCTAAATGCCCCAATTAAAAGACACAGAGTGGCAAGCTGGATAAAGAACCAAGACCCATTGGTATGTTGTCTTCAAGAGGTTCATCTCACATGTGATGACACATATAGGCTCAAAATAAAGGCATAGAGAAAAATCTACCAAGCAAATGTAAAACAGAAAAAAAGCATGGGTTGCAATCCTAGTTTCAGGTGAAACAGAGTTTAAACAAAGAAAGAAAAAAAAATACAAAGAAGGGTATTACATAAAGGTAAAGGGTTCAACTCCACAAGAATATCTAACTATCCTAAATATACATGTACCCAATTCAGACAGGCTTACTGAGATTTATAAAGCAAGTTCTTAGAGACTTTCAAAGAGGTCCCACACAAAAATAGTGGGAGATTTTAACACCTTACTGACAATATTAGAGAGATCATAAAGACAGAAAATTAACAAAGATATTAAGGAACTGAACTCAACCATGAATCAAATGGATCTGATAGATATCTACATAACTTTCCAACCAAAAACAACAGAATATACATTCTTCTCATCGCCACATGGCACATACTCTAAAATTGACCACATAATCAAAAGTAAAACACTTGTCAGCAAATGCAAAAGAACTAAAATAATAACAAACAATCTATTGGACAACATCAAAATCAAATTAAAAATTAAGACTAAGAAATTCACTTAAAACCAATTACATGGAAATTGAATAACCTGCTCCTGAATGACTTTTGAGTAAATAATGAAATTAAGGTAGAAACCAAGAAGTTATTTGAAACTAATGAGAACAAACATACAATATACCAGAATATCTGGAACACTGCTAAAGTATGTTAAGAGAGAAATTTATAGCACTAAATACCTACATCAGTAAGTTAGAAAGATCTCAGGTAAACAACCTAATATCACAACTGAAATAACTAGAGAACCACAAGCAAACAAATCTTGAAGCTAGCAGAAGACAAGAAATAACCAAAATCAGAGCTGAACTGAATGAAATTGAGACTTGAAAAACTATTCAAGAGATCAGTGAATCCAGAAACTGGTTTTTGGGGAAAAAAAAAAGATAATAAAAAAGACGTACCTCTAGCTAGACTAATAAAGAAAAAACAAGAGAAGATTAAAATAAACACAATCAGAATTGACAAGGGGGATATTACCACTAACCCCACAGAAATACAAACAACCATCAGAGAATACTATGAAGAACTCCAGACAAGTAAACTGGAAGATATAGGAGAAATGGATAAACTCCTGGAAACATACAACTTCCCAAAACTGTATCAAGAAGAAATTGAATCCCTGGATAGACCAATAATGAGTTCTGAAACTGAGGCAGTAATAAATAGCCTACCAACCAAAAAAATACCAGGACCATATAGATGTAAAGCTGAATTCTACCAGATGCACAAAGAAGAACTGGTACCATTCCTACTGAAATTATTCCAAAAAAATTGAGGAACAGGGACTCCTTCCTAACTCATTCTATGAGACCAGCTTCATTCTGACACCAAAAACTGGCAGAGATACAACAACAAAAAATGAAAACTTCAGGCACAAATCAAGAAGCTCTTTGAAACTAATGAGATTCCTTGAAGAACATAGATGCAAAAATCCTCAACAAAATACTGGCAACTCAATCCAGTAGCACATCAAAAAACTTATTCACCATTATCAAGTAGGCCTTATTCCTGGGATGCAAGGTTGGTCCAACATACACAAATCAATAAATATGATTCATCACATAAACCAAACTAAAGACAAAAACCACATGATTATCTCAATAGATGACGAAAAGACTTTCAGTAAAATTCAACATCGCTCCATGTTAAGAACTCTCAATAAATTAGGTATTGAAAGAACATACCTCAAAATAATGAGTCATCTATGACAAACCCACAGCCAGCATCATACTAAATTGGCAAAAGCTGGAAGCATTCCCCTTGAAAACAAGCATAAGACAAGGATTCCCTCTCTCACTACTTCTATTCAGCATTGTATCAGAAGACCTAGCCAGAGCAATAAGGCAAGGAGAAAGATTTAAAACACTTCCAAATAGGAAGAGAGGAAGTCAAATTATCCCAGTTTGGAGATGGCATGTTCCTACATCTAGAAACTGCATAGTCTCAGCCCAAAAGCACCTTAAGCTGGTAAACAACTTCAGCAACATCTTGGGAAACAAATCAATGTACAAAAATCACTAGTATTCCTATACACCAATGAGAGGCAACCAGAGAGCCAAATCATGAACTAACTCCCATTTACAATTACCACAAAAAGAATAAAGTACTTAGGAATACAGCTAAAAAGGGAAGTAAAATAACTCTACAAGGAGAAATACAAAGCACTGTTCAAAGAGATGACACAAATGGAAAAACATTCCATGCTCATGAATAGGAAGAATTGGCATCATTAAAATAGCCATACTGCCAAAAGCAATTTATAGATTCAATGCTATTTCTATGAAGCTACCATTGACATTCTTCACAGAACTAGAAAATGGTATTTTAAAATTCATATGGAACCAAAAAACAGCCCATATAGCCAAGGCAATCCTAAGCAAAAAGAACAAAGATGGAGGCATCTTATTACTTTACTTGACTTCAAACTATACTACAGAGCTACAGTAACCAAAACAGCATGGTACTGGTACAAAACCAGACACATAGACCAATGGAACAGAATTAGAAAACTCAGAAATAAGGCCACTCACCACCATCTGATCTTCAGCAAAACTGACAAAAACAAGCAACAGGGAAAGGATTCCCTGTTCAATAAATGGTGCTGGGATAACTGGCTAGCTATATGCAGAAGATTAAAAGTGAACCCCTTCTTTACACCATCTACGAAAATTAACTCAATATGAATTAAAGACTTAAATGCAAAACCCAAAGCTATAAAGACCCTGGAAGACAATCTAGGCAATATCATTCTGGTCATAGGAACTGGCAAAGATTTCATGATGAAGATTGCAAAAGCAATAGCAACAAAAGCAAAAATTGACAAATAGGATCTAAGTAAACAAAAGAACTTCTGCACAGCAAAGGAAACTATCAATATATTAAACAGACAGCCTACAGAATGAGAGAAAGTATTTGCAAACTATGCATCCAACAAAGGTCTAATATCCAACATCTATAAGGAACTTAAACAAATTTAAAAGAAAATAAAACCCACTAAAAAGTGAGCAAAGGACGTGAACAAACACTTTTCAAAAGAAGACATACAGGTAGACAACAAGCATATGAAAACAAACTCAGCATCACTGATCACAGGAGAAATGCAAATCAAAACCACAAAGAGATACCATCTCACACCAGTCAGAAGACGCTGGCAAGAGTGTGGAAAAAAAGTAATACTTATACACTGTTGGTGGGAGTGTAAATTAGTTCAACCATTGTGGAAGATAGTGTGGTAATTCCTCAGAGACCTAAAAACAGAAATATTAATACCTTTGACCCAGTATTCCCATTGCTGGGTATACACCCAAAGGGATATAAATTATTCTAATGTAAAGACACATGTACATGTATGTTCATTGCATCACTATTCACAGTAACGAAGACATGGAATATACCTAAATGCCCATCAATGAGCGACTGGCTAAAGAAAAGGAGCTGGAGGCCATTTTCCTTAGCAAACTAATGCAGGAACAGAAAAACAACTACTGCATGTTCTCACTTATAAGTGGGAGCTAAATGATGAGAGCACATGAATACACAGAGGATAACACACACTGGGGCCTTTCAGAGGGTAAATGTTGAGAGGAGGGAGACAATTAGGAAAAACAACTAAGGAATATTAGGCTTAATACCTGAGTGATGAAATAATCGGTACAACAAAACCTCATGACACAAGTTTACCTATATAATAAATCTTCATATGTACCCCTGAACTTAAAATATAAGTTATATTAAAAAAAGATGAATCAGATTCACTTACTAGTAGATAGATAGTCTTATAGAAGCAAGACTGATTTTTCTTTGAAAATCCAAGCAGAACTTTTGCTATGTTGATACATCATTTACATATTTTTTATATTTACTGTGTATTTTATTAACTTTTTGCTCTGGCTGAAATTTTTATGAGATTCTAGAATAAATATACAAAATTTAATATAATTATGTCTCACAATTTTGAGATAAAACAAATGGCATTTTAAATTTAAGAGCAATTGTTTAATCTTATGGTAAATAATGTAATCAGAAAGAAAAATATATTTAACAACCCATCATTATCTTTTTGTAAAATAAACCTACACATTATCATCCATTACATGATTTTTCATATGCAGGTTAAAATTTGAACAAAAATATAAAACAAAATACTGGAAGGAAACATAGAAAACTATCCTTATAATATTTAAGTGAGGAAACCTTTCTAAGCGTTATACAAATGCACAGAGCGTAAAGACTTAACTCCATAAACATCTGAAATCTCTATAACACAAATCATAAAGTTAGGTTTGTTTTGTTTTGTTTTGTTTCACAATTTAGTATATTTATTTAATATGTTAGGTCTTAATGAAATAATATGCACTGCATAAAACTTACATTGTAAAGTATATGAAAGAGGCATGAAGTAATAGATTTTTAGCTTCCATTTATACTTACACAAAATTACAAATATTTTAAGTTTACTGGATTATTAATACCATTTCAATTTAAACTAATTTAAATTTAAAGTAGTAAGGACAGTGGAACCCTAAATCCCATTAATATTTTTGGAAGATTAGATGAGAGGCTAGAAACAATTTTTTTTCAAAACTTATCTATTGTTTCAACTGATACCAATTTCTATTATCTCAATACAAATTGGACTGACATTATCAGCTGCTTCTTTTCTTTTTTTTTTTTTGACAATCTTTGCTTTTTAATTAAAGTTTTAGATCATTTACATTTAATGTAATTATTGATGTTGTAGGTTTAAGTCTGTTGCCTTACTCTTTTTTTTTTTTTAATTTACTGTTTTACTTTGTTTTTTTTATTATACTTTAAGTTCTAGGGTACATGTGCACAACTTGCAGATTTGTTACATATGTATACTTGTGCTGCACCCATCAACTCATCAGCACCCATCAACTCGTCATTTACATCAGGTATAACTCACAATGCCCTCCCTCCGCCGTCCTCCCTCCCCATAATAGGCCTGGTGCATGATGTTCCCCTTCCAGAGTCCCAGTGATCTTATTGTTCAATTCCCACCTATGAGTGAGAACATGTGGTGTTTGGTTTTCTGTTCTTGCGATAGTTTGCTGAGAATGATGGTTTCCAGCTGCATCCATGTCCCTACAAAGGACACAAACTCATCCTTTTTTATGGCTGCATAGTATTCCATGGTGTATATGTGCCACATTTTCTTAATCCAGTCTCTCACTGATGGACATTTGGGTTGATTCCAAGTCTTTGCTATTGTGAATAGTGCTGCAATAAACATATGTGTGCATGTGTCTTTATAGCAGCATGATTTATAATCCTTTGGGTATATACCCAGTAATGGGATGGCTGGGTCATATGGTATTTCTAGTCCTAGATCCTTGAGGAATTGCCAAACTGTTTTCCACAGTGGTTGAACCAGTTTACAATCCCACCAACAGTGTAAAAGTGTTCCTATTTCTCCACATCCTCTGCAGCACCTGTTGTTTCCTGACTTTTTAATGATTACCATTCTAACTGGTGTGAGATGGTATCTCATCATGGCTTTGATTTGCATTTCTCTGATGGTCAGTGGTGATGAGCATTTTTTTTTCATGTGCCTGCTGGCTATATGCATGTCTTCTTTTGAGAAATGTCTGTTCATATCCTTTGCCCACTTTTTGATGGGGTTGTTTGTTTTTTTCTTGTAAATTTGTTTGAGTTCTTTATAGGTTCTGGATATTAGCCCTCTGTCAGAGGAGTAGATTGCAAAAATTTTCTCCAATTCTGTAGGTTGCCTGTTTACTCTGATGGTAGTTTCTTTTGCTGTGCAGAAGCTCTTTAGTTTAATTAGATCCCATTTGTCAATTTTGACTTTTATTGCCTTTGCTTTTGGTGTTTTAGACATGAAGTCCTTGCCCATGCCTATGTCCTGAATGGTATTACCTAGGTTTTCTTCTAGGGCTTTTATGGTTTTAGTTCTAACATTTAAGTCTCTAATCCATCTTGAATTAATTTGCATATAAGGAGTAAAGAAAGGATCCAGTTTCAGCTTTCTACTTATGGCTAGCCAATTTTCCCAGCACCATTTATTAAATAGGGAATCCTTTTCCCATTTCTTGTTTTTCTCAGGTTTGTCAAAGATCAGATGGCCGTAGATGTGTGGCATTATTTCTGAGGGCTCTGTTCTGTTCCATTGGTCTATATCACTGTTTTGGTACCAGTACCATGCTGTTTTGGTTATTGTAGCCTTTTAGTATAGTTTGAAGTCAGGTAGCGTGATGCCTCCAGCTTTGTTCTTTTGACTTAGGATTGTCTTGGCAATGCGGGCTCTTTTTTGGTTCCATATGAACTTTAAAGCAGTTTTTTCCAGTTCTGTGAAGAAAGTCATTGGCAGCTTGATGGGAATGGCATTGACTCTATAAATTACCTTGGGCAGTATGGCCATTTTCACGATATTGATTCTTCCTATCCATGAGCATAAAGTTAGGTTTTTTTAAACTCAAAAAAATGTATCATAAATTACAGACCTGATAGCATTCTTAATTTTGCAAAAAAAACCCTTACAGATCACTATATAAAGTAATATATAAAGTAAATGAAAAATCTCAATAGAATAGTGAGACAATAGATATGAACAAGTAACTCAGAAGAAATACAAATGGCAATTAAAGGTGAATATGTAAATAATTAAATGTAAATTTATGAATTATATCACAAATAATTTTTAAATGCATACTTAAAATAGTGTAGTGGTTTTTCTGTGGAAATAAAAAGATTGAAGGAAAGATGATACCCAGGACTGATGAGGGTAAATTAAAAACAAATTGGATTTTCTTATACACTTGAATGAAAGTTGATATTTCTTTCCTGAAAATGATTTGCAGTAGGTATAAATATAAGATGCATCTGGTCTAATTACTTTGTTCCTTGAAAATTTTCCTAAGGAAATAATACAATGTGTGTGTGTATGTACATGTAGGTATAAGGAAATTTATTACAACCTCGTAAAAACAAAAAGTCCATTAACTGTTTATTGATAGGGAATTCATTAAATATGTTACAGGATATCGGCTGGGCGCCATGGATCACGCCTGTAATCCCAGTACTTTGGGAGGCCAAGGTGGGTGGATCACAAGGTCAGGAGATCGAGACCATCCTGGCTAACACTGTGAAACCCCGTCTCTACTAAAAATACAAAAAATTAGTGTGGTGTGTTGTTCACCTGTAGTCTCAGCTATGGGGAGGCTGAGGCAGGAGAATGGCGTCAACCCGGGATGCAGAGCTTGCAGTGAGTGGAGATCATGCCACTGCACTCCAGCCTGGCTGACAGAGCAAGACTCTGTCTCAAAAAAATAAAAATAAAATAAAATAAAATAAATTATATATATATATATATATATATATATATGTTACAAGATATCTTTACCCAATCTAAGCATCTTCTTCAATCTCCACTAGCAGATCTTTTAGTTTCAACTTCTTCTAACACATATTACGAAACCAAAAATGTTACCCCACATCCCCCTGCAGCACTTTCACCTCTGCCATAGATCATCACTCACTGGCTGCTGTCCATTGCCTGAAACTCCTCTCCAGATGCTGTAATAGTAAACTGTCCTGTCACTTCAGGTCCAAGGAGAAAATTTGTTGAGGACAAGAATGTTTCCTTTTACCACTTCAGTCCTTTACTCTTTGAAATACCCTCATGCTGCACATAGTATTTAATGATCCTTTTAATATGCTGTTAAATTTAGTTTGCTAATATTTCATTGAAAATTTTTGCATCCAAGCTTATCAACGATATTGGCATGTAATTTTCCTTTCTAAAAGTTGTGCTTGTCTGGCTCTCCTACCATGGTAGTCTTTGTCTTATAAAACGAATCTGAAAATATTTCCTCCTTTTGATGTTTTGAAAAACTTGAAGATGGTATTAGTTCTTCTTTAAATGTTTGGTAGAATTCAGCAGTCAATCTATCATGTCCTGGGCTTGTTAATTTTTTTTTTCTTTTTAAAGGGAGACTTTTTATTACTGATTCAATCTCCTTGTTCATTACTGGTCTGTTCAGGTTTTATTTCTTCCTCATTTTGGTCTTAGAGGTTGTATGTTTCGAGAGATTTATCCATTTCTTTTAGGTTAACAAATGTATTAGTGTATAACCATTCATAGTAGTCTCTTATGGTCCTTTCTATATCTGTGGTTGCAGTTGGAAAGTCTCACCTTTCATTTTGGATTTTATTTATTTGAGTATGCTTTCTCTTTTCTTAGTCTAACTGAATATTTGCAATCTTGTTTAGTTTTTCAGAAAACAAACACTTAGTTTTATTGATCTTCTCTACTGTTTTCCTAGTCTCTATTTCATGTATTTCTGTTCTGGTTTTTGTTGTTTTCTTCTCCTACTAACTTAGGATTTAGTTTGTCCTTACTTTTCTAGCTTTTTGAGATGTAGAGTTAGGTTTATTGATATTTTCTTTTTTCCTCATTTTGGCATTTATCATCACTATAAACTTCTCTTGCAGAACTGCTTTTGCTCATCCTATAAGTTTCAATATGTTGTGTTGCCATTTTCATTTGTCTCATAATGTTTTTAATTTCCCTTTTCACTTCTTATTTGAGCCATTGGTTATTCAGATGTGTGTTGTTTAATTTCCACACATTTAGAAATTTTCTGAAATTCCTCCTCTTATTGATGTATAGCTTCATACCATTGTGGTTAGAAAATATACTTGATATTATTTCAATCTTCTTAAATTTGTTAAGACATGTTTTGTGACCAAATTTGTTGTCTATCCTGGAGAAATATTCCATATGAGCTTTAGAAAAATTTGTATTCTGAATCCAATTAAAACATGGACAAAAGATCTGAATAGACACTTTTCAAAAGAAAGCATACAAAGGGCAAACATATATATGAAAAGGTGTTCAACATCACTGATCATCAGAGAAATGCAAATCAAAACTACAAAAAGATACTACCTCACTGCAGTTAGAATGGCTGTTATCTAAAAGTCAGGCATAACAAATATTGGTGAGGACATGGAGAAAAGGGAACTCTTGTACACTGTTGCTGGGAGTATAAATTTGTACAACCACTATGGAGAACATTTTGGAGGTTTCTCAAAAACTAAAAATAGAGCTACCATATGATCTGCAATTCTATTCCTAGATATATTCTCCCAAAAAAAGGATATTTGTATATAGAAGAGATATCTGCACTCCCATATTTATTACAGCACTACTCACAATAGCCAAGATTTGGAAGCAACCTAAGTGTCCATCAATAGGTGAATGGGTAAAGAAAATGTGGTGCATATACAGAATGGAGTACTATTCAGCCATAAAGAAGAATGAGATTCTGTCATTTGCAACAACATGAATAGAACTGGAGAGCATAATGTTAAGTGAAATAAGCCAGGCACAGAATAACAAACTTCACATGTTCTCTAACTTATTTATGATAGTTAAAAATTAAAATAATTGAACTCATAGAGAACGAGATTATAAGGATGGTTACTAGAAGGATGGTAGAGGGTGGAAAGGGTAATGGAAGGTGAGGGGAGAATGGGAAAGGTTAATGGGTAGAAAAAAATAATTAGAAAGAATGAATAAGAACTAGTATGTGCTAGCTCAACAGAGTGACTATAGTTAACAATAATTTAATTGTACATTTTGAAATAACTAAAAGAGAATACTTGAATTGTTTGTAACACAAAGGATAAATGCCTTGAAGTGATGAATACCTCATTTACCCTAACGTGATTATTACACATTGTGTGCCTGTACCAAAATATCTCATATAACCCATAAATATATGTATCTACTATGTACCAACAAAAAATAAAAATAAAAATAATGTGCATTCTGCTGCTAGTGGATAGAATATACTGTATGTATTTGTTAGGTCCATTTGGTGTAAAGGGTAGTTTATGTCCAATGTTTTCTTATTGATTTTGTGTCTGGAGGATCTATCCTTTGTTGAAAGTAGAATATTGAAATTCCCTTACTATTATTGCATTATAATCTATCTCTCCCTTCAGATCTGTTAATAATTGCTTTATATATTTTGGTAGTGTGGTATTGGGTGCATATATATGTGTAATTATTATATTTACATAATAAATTGACCCTTTTATCATTACATAATGGCTTTCTTTGTCTCATTTTACAGTTTTTGACTTACAGTCTATTTTGTCTGATATTAGTATAACTACCTCCTCTTTCTTTGGTTTCCATTTGCATGGAATATCTTTTTCTATCCTTTCACTTTCTGTTTATGTGTCTCTTTACAGCTGAAGTGAATCTCTTGTAGGCAGCATATACTTGAGTCTTTTTTTCATCTGTTAAATCACTCTTGGTTTTGACGGGATAATTTAATCCATTTATATTTAAAGTAACTATTAATAAGTTGGGACTTATTCTTGACATTTTTAATTGTTTTCTGGCTGTTACCTAGTTTCTTTCTTTCCTCCTCTCTTGCCATCATCTTTTGTAATTTGATGGTTTTTTTTTTTTTTTTTTGGTGGTATTCTGTGATTTTTTTTATCTTTTGTGTATATACTATAGATTGTTGCTTTTCTGTTACCATAAAGCTTACACAAAGCATCTTGTAGTTACAATAGACTCTCTTAAGCTGATAACAACTTAACTTTGATTGCACTTAAAAAATCTATATTACTTTTTATGTTCTCGTCTCAATTTACATCTACTCATATTGTGTATTCGTTAACAAATTATTGTAGCTATACTTATTTTCAATAGTTTGGTCTGTTAATCATTATACTAGAACTATAAGTAATTTACACACCACCTATATAGTGTTAGAGTATTCTGAATTTAACCAAATACTTTCACCAGTGAGTTTTATACTATCATAAGTTTTTATGTTACTATGCTTTCTTCCAAATTGAAGAACTCCATTTAGCATTCCTTGACAGCTCTGGTGGTGATTAACTTAATGAATTTTTGTTTTTCTGGGAAATTCTATCTCTCCTTCATTTCTGAAAGACAACTTTACAAGGTTAAGTATTCTTGGTTGGCAGTTTTTCTTCTTTTCCTTCAGCATTTGAATGTGTCATCTCAGTGTCTCCTGGTCTGCAAAGTTTCTGCTAAGAAATCCACTGGAAGCCTTATTACTCTTATATGTGAAGAACTTTCTTCTCTCTTAGTGTTTTCAAAATTCTCTCTGTCATTAATTTTTGACAGTTTGATTATAATATATCTAGAATTAATTTTTGAGAGTTTGATTATAATATATCTTAGTAAAGTCCTCTTTGAATTAAACCTAAGTGGAGATCATTAAAGTTCAAGCTCCTGCAAGTCCATATCTCACCCTAGATTTGGGAAGTTTTAAGCCATTATTTCTTTAAGTAAGCTTTCTGCCCCTTTCTCTCTCTCTCTTCTGCTTGGACTTTTATAGTGAAAAAGTTAGCTATCTCGATGGTGTCTCGTAATTCCCACGGACATTTTCATTTATTTTTATCTTTTTTTTTCTTTCCTTTTTTTCTCTGAGTATCTTCAAAGATTTGTCTTCTAGCTCACAAATTCTTTTTCTGCTTGATGAAGTCTATTGTTGATACTCTCTATTGCATTATTTGTTTTGTTTTTTATAATATTCAGCTCCAGAACGTCTTTTTTAATGATTTATGTTGCTTTATTGAACAGCTCATTTTGTTCATGTATTGTTTTCTGAATTATTTGAGTTGTCTATGTTCTCTTTTTGCTGAGCTTTCTTAAAAAATGGTTTTGAATTCTTTGTCACATAAGTAATAAATCTCCACCTTCTTTGAGTACAGTTACTGGAAAACTATTGTGTTCATTTTAACTTAGTGATGTCATGATTTTTTGATTTTGTTTATGTTTCTTTGATTTTGTTTATGTTTCTTTGTGTTCTGTTTTGATGTCTGCACATTTGATGGAAGAGACACTTCCAGACTTTATGAACTCTATTGTTTGTTTGTGCTCAATTTTTTTTTTTTTTTTTTTTTAATTTATTTATTATTATTATACTTTAAGTTGGAGGGTACATGTGCATAACATGCAGGTTTGTTACATATGTATACTTGTGCCATGTTGCTGTGCTGCACCCATCAACTCGTCATTTACATCAGGTATAACTCCCAGTGCAATCCCTCCCCCCTCCCCCCTCCCCATGATAGGCCCCGGTGTGTGATGTTCCCCTTCCTGAGTCCGAGTGATCTCATTGTTCAGTTCCCACCTATGAGTGAGAACATGCGGTGTTTGGTTTTCTGTTCTTGTGATAGTTTGCTAAGAATGATGGATTCCAGCTGCATCCAAGTCCCTACAAAGGACTCAAACTCATCCTTTTTTATGGCTGCATAGTATTCCATGGTGTATATGTGCCACATTTTCTTAATCCAATCTGTCACTGATGGACATTTGGGTTGATTCCAAGTCTTTGCTATTGTGAATAGTGCCGCAATAAACATACGTGTGCATGTGTCTTTATAGCAGCATAATTTATAATCCTTTGGGT
Organism: Macaca nemestrina; assembly: GCF_043159975.1. Taxonomy (NCBI): domain Eukaryota; kingdom Metazoa; phylum Chordata; class Mammalia; order Primates; family Cercopithecidae; genus Macaca; species Macaca nemestrina. The sequence continues at coordinate 108,875,941 of NC_092134.1, forward strand.
ATATACCCAGTAATGGGATGGCTGGGTCATATGGTACATCTAGTTCTAGATCCTTGAGGAATCGCCATACTGTTTTCCATAATGGTTGAACTAGTTTACAATCCCACCAACAGTGTAAAAGTGTTCCTATTTCTCCACATCCTCTCCAGCACCTGTTGTTTCCTGACTTTTTAATGATCGCCATTCTAACTGGTGGGAGATGGTATCTCATTGTGGTTTTGATTTGCATTTCTCTGATGGCCAGTGATGATGAGCATTTTTTCATGTGTCTGTTGGCTGTATGAATGTCTTCTTTTGAGAAATGTCTGTTCATATCCTTTGCCCACTTTTTGATGGGGTTGTTTGTTTTTTTCTTGTAAATTTGTTTGAGTTCTTTGTAGGTTCTGGATATTAGCCCTTTGTCAGATGAGTAGATTGCAAAAATTTTCTCCCATTCTGTAGGTTGCCTGTTCACTCTGATGGTAGTTTCTTTTGCTGTGCAGAAGCTCTTTAGTTTAATGAGATCCCATTTGTCAATTTTGGCTTTTGCTGCCGTTGCTTTTGGTGTTTTAGACATGAAGTCTTTGCCCATGCCTATGTCCTGAATGGTACTACCTAGGTTTTCCTCTAGGATTTTTATGGTATTAGGTCTAACATTTAAGTCTCTAATCCATCTTGAATTAATTTTCGTATAAGGAGTAAGGAAAGGATCCAGTTTCAGCTTTCTACTTATGGCTAGCCAATTTTCCCAGCACCATTTATTAAATAGGGAATCCTTTCCCCATTTCTTGTTTCTCTCAGGTTTGTCAAAGATCAAATGGCTGTAGATGTGTGGTATTATTTCTGAGGACTCTGTTCTGTTCCATTGGTCTATATCTCTGTTTTGGTACCAGTACCATGCTGTTTTGGTTACTGTAGCCTTGTAGTATAGTTTGAAGTCAGGTAGCGTGATGCCTCCAGCTTTGTTCTTTTGACTTAGTATTGTCTTGGAGATGCGGGCTCTTTTTTGGTTCCATATGAACTTTAAAGCAGTTTTTTCCAATTCTGTGAAGAAACTCATTGGTAGCTTGATGGGGATGGCATTGAATCTATAAATTACTTTGGGCAGTATGGCCATTTTCACGATATTGATTCTTCCTATCCATGAGCATGGTATGTTCTTCCATTTGTTTGTGTCCTCTTTTATTTCACTGAGCAGTGGTTTGTAGTTCTCCTTGAAGAGGTCCTTTACATCCCTTGTCAGTTGGATTCCTAGGTATTTGATTCTCTTTGAAGCAATTGTGAATGGAAGTTCATTCCTGATTTGGCTCTCTGTTTGTCTGTTACTGGTGTATAAGAATGCTTGTGATTTTTGCACATTAATTTTGTATCCTGAGACTTTGCTGAAGTTGCTTATCAGCTTAAGGAGATTTTGGGCTGAGATGATGGGGTTTTCTAAATATACAATCATGTCATCTGCAAACAGGGACAATTTGACTTCTTCTTTTCCTAACTGAATACCCTTGATTTCTTTCTCTTGCCTGATTGCCCTAGCCAGAACTTCCAACACTATGTTGAATAGGAGTGGTGAGAGAGGGCATCCCTGTCTTGTGCCAGTTTTCAAAGGGAATTTTTCCAGTTTTTGCCCATTCAGTATGATATTGGCTGTGGGTTTGTCATAAATAGCTCTTATTATTTTGAGGTACGTTCCATCAATACCGAATTTATTGAGCGTTTTTAGCATGAAGGGCTGTTGAATTTTGTCAAAAGCCTTTTCTGCATCAATTGAGATAATCATGTGGTTCTTGTCTTTGGTTCTGTTTATATGCTGGATTATGTTTATTGATTTGCGAATGTTGAACCAGCCTTGCATCCCAGGGATGAAGCCCACTTGATCATGGTGGATAAGCTTTTTGATGTGTTGCTGAATCCGGTTTGCCAGTATTTTATTGAGGATTTTTGCATCGATGTTCATCAGGGATATTGGTCTAAAATTCTCTTTTTTTGTTGTGTCTCTGCCAGGCTTTGGTATCAGGATGATGTTGGCCTCATAAAATGAGTTAGGGAGGATTCCCTCTTTTTCTATTGATTGGAATAGTTTCAGAAGGAATGGTACCAACTCCTCCTTGTACCTCTGGTAGAATTCAGCTGTGAATCCATCTGGACCTGGACTTTTTTTGGTTGGTAGGCTATTAATTGTTGCCTCAATTTCAGAGCCTGCTATTGGTCTATTCAGGGATTCAACTTCTTCCTGGTTTAGTCTTGGAAGAGTGTAAGTGTCCAGGAAATTATCCATTTCTTCTAGATTTTCCAGTTTATTTGCATAGAGGTGTTTATAGTATTCTCTGATGGTAGTTTGTATTTCTGTGGGGTCGGTGGTGATATCCCCTTTATCATTTTTAATTGCGTCGATTTGATTCTTCTCTCTTTTCTTCTTTATTAGTCTGGCTAGTGGTCTGTCAATTTTGTTGATCTTTTCAAAAAACCAACTCCTGGATTCATTGATTTTTTGGAGGGTTTTTTGTGTCTCTATCTCCTTCAGTTCTGCTCTGATCTTAGTTATTTCTTGCCTTCTGCTAGCTTTCGAATGTGTTTGCTCTTGCTTCTCTAGTTCTTTTAATTGCGATGTTAGAGTGTCAATTTTAGATCTTTCCTGCTTTCTCTTGTGGGCATTTAGTGCTATAAATTTCCCTCTACACACTGCTTTAAATGTGTCCCAGAGATTCTGGTATGTTGTATCTTTGTTCTCATTGGTTTCAAAGAACATCTTTATTTCTGCCTTCATTTCGTTATGTACCCAGTAGTCATTCAGGAGCAGGTTGTTCAGTTTCCATGTAGTTGAGCGGTTTTGATTGAGTTTCTTAGTCCTGAGTTCTAGTTTGATTGCACTGTGGTCTGAGAGACAGTTTGTTATAATTTCTGTTCTTGTACATTTGCTGAGGAGTGCTTTACTTCCAATTACGTGGTCAATTTTGGAGTAAGTACGATGCGGTGCTGAGAAGAATGTATATTCTGTTGATTTGGGGTGGAGAGTTCTATAGATGTCTATTAGGTCTGCTTGCTGCAGAGATGAGTTCAATTCCTGGATATCCTTGTTAACTTTCTGTCTCGTTGATCTGTCTAATGTTGACAGTGGAGTGTTGAAGTCTCCCATTATTATTGTATGGGAGTCTAAGTCTCTTTGTAAGTCTCTAAGGACTTGCTTTATGAATCTGGGTGCTCCTGTATTGGGTGCATATATATTTAGGATAGTTAGCTCTTCCTGTTGAATTGATCCCTTTACCATTATGTAATGGCCTTCTTTGTCTCTTTTGATCTTTGATGGTTGAAAGTCTGTTTTATCAGAGACTAGTATTGCAACCCCTGCTTTTTTTTGTTCTCCATTTGCTTGGTAAATCTTCCTCCATCCCTTTATTTTGAGCCTATGTATGTCTCTGCGTGTGAGATGGGTCTCCTGAATACAGCAGACTGATGGGTCTTGACTCTTTATCCAGTTTGCCAGTCTGTGTCTTTTAATTGGAGCATTTAGTCCATTTACATTTAAGGTTAAGATTGTTATGTGTGAACTTGATCCTGCCATTATGATATTAACTGGTTATTTTGCTCGTTAGTTGATGCAGTTTCTTCCTAGCCTCGATGGTCTTTACATTTTGGCATGTTTTTGCAATGGCTGGTACCGGTTGTTCCTTTCCATGTTTAGTGCTTCCTTCAGGGTCTCTTGTAAGGCAGGCCTAGTGGTGACAAAATCTCTAAGCATTTGCTTATCTGTAAAGGATTTTATTTCTCCTTCACTTATGAAACTTAGTTTGGCTGGATATGAAATTCTGGGTTTAAAATTCTTTTCTTTAAGAATGTTGAATATTGGCCCCCACTCTCTTCTGGCTTGGAGAGTTTCTGCTGAGAGATCTGCTGTTAGTCTGATGGGCTTCCCTTTGTGGGTAACCCGACCTTTCTCTCTGGCTGCCCTTAAGATTTTTTCCTTCATTTCAACTTTGGTGAATCTGGCAATTATGTGTCTTGGAGTTGCTCTTCTCGAGGAGTATCTTTGTGGCGTTCTCTGTATTTCCTGGATTTGAATGTTGGCCTGCCCTACTAGGTTGGGGAAGTTCTCCTGGATGATATCCTGAAGAGTGTTTTCCAACTTGGTTCCATTTTCCCCCTCACTTTCAGGCACCCCAATCAGACGTAGATTTGGTCTTTTTACATAATCCCATACTTCTTGCAGGCTTTGTTCATTTCTTTTTCTTCTGTTTTCTTTTGGTTTCTCTTCTCGCTTCATTTCATTCATTTGATCCTCCATCGCTGATACTCTTTCTTCCAGTTGATCGAGTCGGTTACTGAAGCTTGTGCATTTGTCACGTATTTCTCGTGTCATGGTTTTCATCTCTTTCATTTCGTTTAGGACCTTCTCTGCATTAATTACTCTAGCCATCAATTCTTCCACTTTTTTTTCAAGATTTTTAGTTTCTTTGCGCTGGGTACATAATTCCTCCTTTAGCTCTGAGAAATTTGATGGACTGAAGCCTTCTTCTCTCATCTCGTCAAAGTCATTCTCCGTCCAGCTTTGATCCGTTGCTGGCGATGAGCTGCGCTCCTTTGCCGGGGGAGATGCGCTCTTATTTTTTGAATTTCCAGCTTTTCTGCCCTGCTTTTTCCCCATCTTTGTGGTTTTATCTGCCTCTGGTCTTTGATGATGGTGATGTACTGATGGGGTTTTGGTGTAGGTGTCCTTCCTGTTTGATAGTTTTCCTTCTAACAGTCAGGACCCTCAGCTGTAGGTCTGTTGGAGATTGCTTGAGGTCCACTCCAGACCCTGTTTGCCTGGGTATCAGCAGCAGAGGCTGCAGAAGATAGAATATTTCTGAACAGCGAGTGTACCTGTCTGATTCTTGCTTTGGAAGCTTCCTCTCAGGGGTGTACTCCTCCCTTTGAGGTGTGGGGTGTCAGACTGCCCCTAGTGGGGGATGTCTCCCAGTTAGGCTACTCAGGGGTCAGGGACCCACTTGAGCAGGGAGTCTGTCCCTTCTCAGATCTCAACCTCCGTGCTGGGAGATCCACTGCTCTCTTCAAAGCTGTCAGACAGAGTTCTTTGCGTCTGCAGAGGTGTCTGCTGCGTTTGTTTAGTTTACTGTGCCCGGTCCCCAGAGGTGGAGTTTACAGAGACAGGCAGGTTTCCTTGAGCTGCTGTGAGCTCCACCCAGTTCGAGCTTCCCAGCAGCTTTGTTTACCTACTTAAGCCTCAGCAATGGTGGGCGCCCCTCCCCCAGCCTCGCTGCTGCCTTGCCGGTAGATCACAGACTGCTGCGCTAGCAATGAGGGAGTCTCCGTGGGTGTGGGACCCTCCCGGCCAGGTGTGGGATATGATCTCCTGGTGTGCCTGTTGCTTAAAGCGCAGTATTGGGGTGGGAGTTACCCGATTTTCCAGGTGTTGTGTGTCTCAGTTCCCCTGGCTAGGAAAAGGGACTCCCTTCCCCCTTGCGCTTCCCAGGTGAGGCAATGCCTCGCCCTGCTTCAGCTCTCGCTGGTCGGGCTGCAGCAGCTGACCAGCACCGATCGTCCGGCACTCCCCAGTGAGATGAACCCAGTACCTCAGTTGAAAATGCAGAAATCACCGGTCTTCTGTGTCGCTCGCGCTGGGAGTTGGAGACTGGAGCTGCTCCTATTCGGCCATCTTGCTCCGCCCTCCTGGCTATTTCTTTACCTCCTGTTTTTGCCTAATTAGCATTTTAGTGAGCTCTCTGATTGGTCTGGTGTGAGCTAAGTTGCAAGCCCCGTGTTTAAAGGTGGATGTGGTCACCTTCCCAGCTAGGCTTAGGGATTCTTAGTTGGCCTAGGAAATCCAGCTAGTCCTGTCTCTCACTAACACTCTTGCAGCGTGCTCAATTTTTTATTAAGAAGTTCATTGCAATATTACAATATCGTACTACATCTTTGATTAATGTCCTAATTTCTTTTATTCTGTCTCAGAACTTGGGTACAAGGTGTGCTGGATCAGCATAATGATGAGAGACAAAAACAGAGGGAAGGAAACAAGAACCTAGCCTAAGACAAGACCAAAATAATGTGACAAGCATGAATAGAGGTGACCCAACTACCAAACTACCAAAACTGATTAAGGGTAGCAGCTCAATGGACAAAATTTTATCAACTATATGAAGAAACTTTTTATTTACTAATAACACCATTCTTATTTGTAGAATCTGTGTCCTGATCCATGCCAGAAATTGATTTGCCTTTGGAAAAAAATTCATTAAACTATCAATTTGAGGAAGGTTTTTTGTACATCAGAAATAATTATTAGTAGTTTATTTTTGTGTGATGTTATAAATTGTGTTTTGTCAGAAATTAAATGTAATGGATTTGGTTATAAATGAGGCAATTGTTTATTAATTAATGAGTTAATGAGGATTAATTCATTTAGTCCTCATACAACCCTACAAGTTAAGATTCTTTTATAATACTTTATATATGAGAAACCAGCATAAAACTGAGGACTTTATAGATGTTTAAAGAATTTGAATAACTGTTAGAAAATTCAATTAAAATATATAAAAATAAGTGGCTTCCCTTGAGACAGGATTACAGCATCTGGCCCTAAGTAATAAAGCATCAATTTAAATACCCACTAGTCTCTTAAAATAGCAAGGCTATTGAGGATCATAATCTGTTTATTCATCCTTACCCCCTAGAAAATTATCAGTAAGGTGTGAATAAAAAGGGAGGCCAAGGTAGGTGGATCACCTGAGGTCAGGAGTTCGTAGACCAGCCTGGCCAACATGGTGAAACCCTGTCTCTACTAAAAATACAAAAATTAGCCAGGTATGGTGGCAGGTGCCTGTAATCCCAACTACTAGGGAGGCTGAGGCAGGAGAATCGCTTGAACCGAGGAGGTGGAGGTTGCAGTGAGCCAAGATCGCAGCATTGCACTCCAGCCTGGGGGACAAGAGTGAGATTTCATCTAAAAAAAAAATCACATATGACCCATGCCTTCAGCAATACTAAAAGAGATTACCATAACATTCAATATACCTGTCACTAAAGAAATAAAACCTAAACCCAACAGAGGTATCGTTGGATCTCTGTCTGCCTCTGTGAGTCTATGGGTCATAAAAGTAGGGAGGGCAGTGTTAAGAAATCCTTGAAAAACAGAAGAGAAAGCAACAAACTTAGATGAAGTAGGAAAAAAAAAATACCGTAAGAAGGAAAGGCCCAACATTATGTAATACAATACTAGACATTGGTCTTGTATGCATTTATTCAAAGAACCAGCCACAGGGAAGGGGCTTGAAAATGAGTGGGAGAAGAGATAGCAAGTCCCAGAAGCATTATTTCTGGAGAGAATGAAATAAAAAGAAAAACAAAGTGTTGAAAATGCCTTAGAAATGTAGCAGTAAAGGCCAAGAAAAACAGGAAGTAAAATTGGAAACGTGAAGATCTTGCAAAAAAGAAATAAAATAAAGAACATCATTCCTTCTCGCTTCTCCCTCCAACACACACACATACACACAAAATCACCCATGAAGGAAATTACACTTTACTAGACTGGCAGAAGAGGACACTCCTAATTAGAAACCCTATCAATGACACAAAAAACTAGCATAAGAAGGAAACATAAAATATATTTCAAAACATATCAGCTGGTAAAAACTTCCCAATGAGCCAAAAAGAAAAAAAAATGGAATTCAATAATCTAAAATTATTTAAATATCTTTCAATAAGCATTTAAAATATTTAAAAACAAAAAACAGAAATGGACCCAAGAAAGGAATAAATGCAACCAGATTTTTTCAAACTCAGAAAGGATTTAAGAAAAATAAGACAAAACTGAGAAATGAAAGATAAACTGCAAGGTGCCCAAAAATAAATATTTTGAAGAAACTTTAATAAGATACATTTAAGAATGAAAGGAAATCTACCAAGTGATAAATGATAAATGAAATGAGATAGAGAAAAGAACTACAATGGGTAGAAAATGTTTGAAATGGAAGACAAAGATCTAACATGCATATACTTGAATTTCTTCAGAAAAGAAACCACACAATGAGATAAATAATATCTGTAATCCAAAGAATGGGAAAGAGGGGCTTCAGAAATAGGAGAAACATCAGAGCTACATGCTTAAAGGGTCCGCCATTTATCTGAGGAAAAAAATTACACAAAATGGTTTACTCTAAGATATAGGTTAATAAAACCACCACATTTTAAAGTCAATGAGAAAAACTTCTGGGCCTCTAGGCAAAAACATAAAATTACATAAAGGTAAAAAATTGGGGGAAAAATTGTACTGACATCAGACTTATCAAAAGCAATATATAAAGAAAGGCAACAGTAGAGTAAAATTTTCAAAAACTCAAGAAAGGAGATTATAAGCTAAATGACTTCTTCATATATTAAAGCTAAACAAATTTTAATGCACATAAACTGAAAGAAGTTGTGCCTTTTCTGAACATCTATTACAGAATGATACACAATCTAGTGATAATTGGAAAAATTGGGGCTAAAAGACTAGTGGTGAGCATTTTAATATATTTTATGTATTTAATTGTAGAACTAAGACTAAGAATAGGAACGGGCTGAGCATGGTGTCTCATACCTGTAATCCCTGCACTTTGGGAGTCCAAGGCGGGTGGATCACCTCAGGTCAGGAATTCCAGACCAGCCTGGCTAACATGGGGAAACCCCGTTTCTCAAAAAAATGCAAAAATTAGGGACCATGGTGGTGGGTGCCTGTAATCCCAGCTACTCGGTAGGCTGAGGCAGGAGAATTGTGTAAACCTGGGAGATGGAATTTTCAGTGAGCCGAGATCGTGCCACTGCACTCCAGCCTGGGTGACATGGCGAGACTCTGTCTCAAAAAAAAAAGAATAGGATTGGGTGTGGGTGGAAGAAAAATTTAAAGACATGTTTGAAAACACTGGGAAGAATGCGACTGATAAAATAGAAAAAAAGGGAGAAGAGAAATGGAAAGTAATTAAGATTTATTATTATTACACAGGTAACAGGTTGGAGTCAAGGCATATCATTTAAAACTGACAAACCAGACTGTGAAAGATCAGGCAAAAAAAAAAAAAAAAAGGATTAAGAGGACTATAGAAAGTTTAAATGTAACCTTTCTTAAATAATAAAGGAGCATTTTTTCCAAGAACAAAGACAGTTGACACGGTTTGCCTGTGTTCCCACCCAAATCTCATCTCGAATTTTAATTCCCATAATTCCCATGTGTTGTGGGAGGGACCTGGTGGGAGGTAATTGACTCATGGGAATGGTTACTCCCATGCTGCTGTTCTCAGAGTAGCGAAATTGAGTCCTCACCAGATCTGACGGTCTTGTAAGCGGCTTTTCCCCTTTTGCTCAGCACTTCTCCTTCCTGCCCCCACCAGAAGAAGGATGTGTTTGCTTCCCCTTCTTCCATGATTGTCAGTTTCCTGAGGCCTCCCCAGGCCTGGGTTGACTTTACCTATTAAAATGCTTTTCAATTAACTTAAAAACCTAACTCTGCCATCAATATGGACACACTTAAAACAGAATGATTCAAAGGGCAAAATGTAAAAGGGTAGACAAAGATATATCAGGAAAATTGAAACAATAAAAAAGCATGGTTGTGATCTAGTATCACCCAATGTGAAATATAGGCTAAAAATTATTAATTGAGACTAAGAAAGGTTATTTTATAATGGCTAATGCTACAATTTACAATGAAGTTGTGTGAATTAACTTATAATTAATGTGTATATATTTAATCTATGCATACAAAAAACTGTAAATCACTTATATAAAGCCAAAATTACAGTCAATGCAATAAAAATAATACTATACTAATAATAAAAGATTTTAGCTCAGCACTCAGAACAGGACAGATTAAATGGACCATAAAGAAAACAAGCAAGCCTTCTTTGAAAGAAGTAATGAGGTAGGCCTTATGGATATAAATCAAACTTCACAATATGCTTCTTAAATGCATTTGAAATATTGAGAAAAATATTTCATCAGCATTAAATTTACTGAATTTGATGGCTGTCCAATGGTTCTGAAAGTAAACATTTTTGTTTATAGAAAATATACATTGAAGTCTTAAGGGCTAATGGGGCATAATGAAGAAATGTAAAAAATAAGTTAAAAAATTAGAGTTTTCTCTACTGCTTTTTCAACTTTCCAGTAAATATGAAATTACTTCAAAAGAAAAAGTTCAATATTAATAAGCTATTATTTTGATAGAGGCTTGCATGTGCTTCATAGTCTGTTGCTACTAAACTCATTGACCTATCTTCTCCCAAGCTACAAAACATAGAACACAGCATCAAGGATGCCAGGACAACCAGCTACGTTCTTCTCTAACTACTGCATGCATTCTGGAGGTTAAAAGTGCACTGTGTTGTTTTATGTTTTCTGCTAAAAACCTTCTGCACCTGCTTTAAGTATCTGGGACTTAACAATTGGTGTCAACAACAAAATGTGTTCCCGCTTGATGTCCATTTGTCAAATGTTAATTATTTTTCTCTTAAAGCGAGCTTGTATGCAAGAGCCAAACCTCATGGTTTTATAACAAGAAGGATCAAGTTTCCATACTTCTTTCGGGAACAAACATTAAAAATTCTCCCATGAAGTGAAAAACACTGCAGGCATTTAATAAAATATCTTAACAATGTGGGTCATATTGTGTGAAGCTTTTATGATGAATAAGATCCTTTAACAGTCAATGGGCAGACCGTAACTCTATGAACGTGCAGTAGCAGTTTCCAGCCAAGACTGAAGTTCCAGAGTCAGACTGCAGTCCTTAGAAAAGCAACTAACAGAACAAGACAGGGTACCAGAAAACTCCTCAGAATTTCAGTATCTGGTACACATGAGGATTGGAAGAAGTACAGTTTTAGGGAAAAAAAAAAAAAAGAGAGAGAGAGAACCCAGCAGTCCCAGAAATTTCAGATTCAAAGCCTGATTGGAAAGGATGGATGATTAGAGAAAGACATCAGACAAAGGCTTCCTGAGAAAGGTTAATGCTAAACGTGAATCAAAGGAGCAACAAAGATTGCTTAAATACTTGCTGTCAAAAGCCCCAGCTGAACAGCTTCAGGAGTCAGAGGCCAGGGAAATGAAATATTACAGTATTTTCTCCATATTTCTCTGGGAAAGCATTGATCTGAAAGGCAAATTGATTTCCAAGAACATTTATAGTATATATTGTCTATGCCTTCTAAATTGGAATGTAATTGGGCATATTTTTCTCAAATAACTACTTAACGTGAGTCAGTTTTGCCTCCCGAGGGATACACCTTACACTTCATATGTCAATGTAGAAGCTAGAAAAATACTGAAATAACAAACGTTGTCTTTATTGAAAAAACAGCCTGCAGATACAATCTTCATTATATTCATAAGCAAATATAACACAGAAAATGTAGAAAAAAATGAAAAAAAAATCTCTGTGTAAAGTGTTCCTATTCTCCACTAGAGACAAAGAATATGTTAACTTTCCCTTTTCCTTTAATAAATAGCTAAATATTTATAGATTCTTTCCAGTCCTACCAGCCAGATGGTAATTACCGTTGTCAGAAATATTAAGCAATAATTATATGCAATATTTCCTTTTGTCTGGTTACATGGGAGCAGATGCCCTTTCAATGCTTATAGTCACTGTCCTCTGGTCAGCACGCTAGGCATTGCAGAAAAATAGAAAACTGCACCGTTATAGTGGTACTGAGCAACTCTCTTCTTTTCTTAGCTGAATTATTTTGAATACATATTTTCATTACCTCTGCCGTTGGTCCGTATTTATCCATCTTTAAAATAAGAAGGTAGAACAAATCTCTGAGGTGCCTTTCACCTGTGACATTTTGAGACTCCTTCCGGTGAATAGAGACCAATTGCCTGTGAACAGAAACCTCAAACCACAGGTGAGACAGAGGCCACCCCAAATGGCTATGACTACAAACCATTTATGTTCCAGGTAAGGAAAGAGAGAGCATCGCAAATGACTCTTTTTAGACTGCTTCCATTCCCTCTAGGTCAGAACTGTCATCTGCAAAAGGCAGCAGTACATGACCTAGTTGTCCTGACATATAAGTCACTATTTTTCAAAATAATTTAAATCACTAAAATTTTAATCATGCATCCCATCAGTAATAACTTTTTAAACATACAGCCTCAATGTATAAACATCTATTTTAAATATGTATTTACATATTAACCATAATATATATTGACTACTAGTAATCTGTTATTAGTAAAGCATACTTTCTTCTTGAGAAAAACATAAATATAAATAAAAGTTCTAACACTTTTACCACATATCTCCTTGGAGAACACTGATAAAAATGACAGCAGTGATGGCATTGGTTTGACTTTAATAAATCTGTTTGGTCTATAATTCAACTTATAACCCTGAACTAAACTCAGGCATTATTTTATGTTTTATATGTTCTCGAGACTTCTTCAAATCAGAAACAAGCATCACTTTGATTGGTAGAATGGAAAGATTTGTACTTAGGCAGTAAACACAGAATAAGTCTTTCTCAGTTCTCTAGTTAAATATTATCCAGAGAATTCTATTGTTAAATTTCTTCTACTTTCTCAAAATTTAAATGACTTTCTGGAGTACAAGTTAAAGAAGGCAGAGTCAGCCTTTCTATAGAAAGCTCTGTGTATTATGGAGACAAGTTTTGCAGATGTTCAAGAAAAGATAAGGCCAGTAACAGAGTCCACATTCTCTCTGTAAATTCCATAAACTCAGGAGTCCCTCATTTCTACTAGATAATAAACTCCCAGAAGGCACTTTGTCTTCTGTCTTTCCTGTAACAACAATTTGAGTTAAGCAATGTTTTCTTCCCTACAGAACAGTCTAGTTGATGGCAAAATTATGAAGGGAAAAATTCTGTATTGAGCTTTTCAGGAGCCCTGCAGGTGTCCATTCCTCACTTCACCACAGTCCACCTGGTTATTCTTCCCTTTTCCCTTAAAGTACTTCACTGGAAAATTTGTATTTTAAGCTTACTTTTCTAAGAGAGAGATAGGAGTCTTGTTATGTTACCCAGGCTGGCTTTGAACTCCTGGGCTCAAGCAACATATCTGCCTCAGTTTTCTAAGGAACTATAGGCACATCTGGCTTTAAGCTTCCTCTTTGATGGAAGAGTGTGTATGTTGTTTCTCGGAAAACAAAAACTCCAGTGTTATTAGAAGAAAACTAAATTATTAGGAAAAGACACGAAATTTTTCTACCTGTAAAATTATATCAGATGAATGGTCGCCTACATGACAAGCCAGGCCTGACTCGATGTAAGACAGCTGATGAACAGTATTGACAAAATTCAGTCCTTATAATAGTCCCCATTTAGCCACAGTTTTGTTTTCTACAGTTTCAGTTACCCATGGTCAATCAGGGTCCAAAAATATAAATTGGAAATTTCCAGAAGTAAACAATTCATGAGTTTTAAATCGTGCACTGTTGTAAGTAGCAAGCACCTGTCCCTTAATCACTTAGTAGCCATCTCAGTTACCAGATCAACTGTGGTAGTATGACAAGGCTTGTGCCCAGGTAACCCTGATTTTACTTAAAAAGCACAAAAGCAAGAGTAGCAGTGCTAGCATAGTGTTATCATTGTTCTATTTTGTTATTAGTTATTGTTGTGAATCCCTTACTATACCTAATTTAAATATTAAACTTTATCACAGGTACTTATGTATAGAAGAAAACAGGCTCCATCGGGGTTTGGTACTGTCTGAGATTTCAGGTACCGATTGGGGGTCTTAGAAAGTATCTCCCCCAGATGAAGGGGGACTACTATATTTTCAAGCCACCCAGATAATTATAATGCACAATCAGGACCAAGAACCTCTAGTCTAGAAAAGGAGTTTTTCTATTATGGTAAATTAGAACCAGTAAAAAGAGCTTGTTTGTAAAAATGTGATTATTTGGAAAAACACCCATAAATAATAAATCTTGCTCAGAATTTAGTATATAATTTTCAGTTAGATCTGCAGATGACACTCCTTTCCACAGTTAGGGAATCAGAGTTTAAAAATGCATGCAGAGACATAATTTAAAAGGGGGAAAAAGTCATTATAAAATATAAACAAAATATTAAAGCATGTTAAAACTGAGCACATTCTGAGCTATATTTCAGAGCTAGTAGGTTTATTTCTGTTGGTTTGGTGACATGTAAATTGTGTATGTAGGATGAGTAAGAGATTTTATGAAAAATTAAGAAGTAAAAAATCAATGGATTCTATATAAACGTGAATCTTGGCATGAAACTTACAAACTAGAACTAGAACTACTTTTTATTTGAGCTATATTTATATAATAATATTACAAGCTACTACTATAAGAAGTGCTTATTTATTTATCTATGTTTACTCTTCTACAGAATTCTCTGTTTACTAATAGCTTAATAGCTTCATGGCAAAAAAAAAAAGTTTTATGCATAATCCATACATTCATCAGTTTGTTATAGCATGAATCTTTTGACGTTTAGAAAATATAACAAATATATACACCTATGTAATCCATTTGCCTATGAAAAATTCAGTTTCTTTCAAAAACCTCAGGAATTTGTTAAATGCCTCTTTTGAGTTCATCCCAGCTCGCAAACCAGCATTCAGAGGTGACATTCTTCTGACTTCTTTCCAAATAGATTTGCTGTTCCAAAACATCACATACAAGGAATCAGCTGTAAATATTATCTTTTTCTTTTTCACTACCATGTATAAAAATTAATTTGTATTGTTTAATTTATCAGCAGTTCATTCTTTTTATTTTTGTGTAGCAGACCTATGTATGAATACACCACAAATTATTTATCCATGCCCCTCTTGATGGACATATGGATTAAATACAGTTTTGGGCTACTATGAAAAAAGTTGCAGTGAACATTCTTGACAAGTCTTGATACAGATTTTTTTAAATTTCACTTGGATCAATGCCTAGGAGTGTAATTTCTGGGCCATAATAGAGTAAGTGTATGTTTAGTTTTATTTAAAAACATTTCAACTATTTTCCAAAGTAATTGTGTTATTTTACACTCCCACAAGCAATATATGAGAGTTTCAGTTGCTTCACATTCTAACCACAAGTTAGTATTGTCAGTCTTTTTAATTTTAGCCATTCCAGGAGTTTTGTAGTAGTACCTCATTGTGACTTTAATTTGAATGCTCGTGATTTAAAAAACTACATTAAGAAACTGCTTGTGTGCTTAGTGGCCATTTTGTATCTTTTGTTAAGTATCTGTTCAAACCTTTTCATTTTGAGTTGGATTTTCTACTATTGATTTATAAGAGTTCTTTATATATTCTGAATGAAATCATATGTCAAATGTATGTATTATATTTTCTAAAAAGCCCTCAAGTTTGTGGCTTGCCTATTCACTTTCTTAATCAAGATGTGATGGTTAATTTTAGGTGTCAACTTCACTGTGTTAATCGCAGAAAACTGGTGCAGCATTACTTCTGAGTGTATCTGCAAGGGTGCTTCCAGGGGAGACTCACCTGTCAGTCAATGGACTGAGTGAGGAAGATCCACCTTCAATGAGCACAGGCACTATCCAACCAGCTGTGGGCAGACCAGGAGATTCCCTTGGGTGCCTACTCCACCAGGGCCCTGGGTTTCAAGTACAAAACTGGGGGACCATTTGGGCAGAAACCGAGCTAGCTGCAGGAATTTTTTTTATACCTCAGTGGCACCTGGAACAACAGCAAGAAAGAACCATTTACTCCCCTGGAAAGGGGGATGAAGCCAGAAAGCCAAGTGGTCTAGCTCAGCAGATCCCACCCCCATGGAGCACAGCAAGCTAAGATCTACTGGCTTGAATTTCTCATTGCTAGCACAGCAATCTGAAGTTGACCTGGGACACTCGAGCTTGGTGGGGAAAGAGGGGCATTTGCCATTACTGAGGCTTGAGTAGGCGGTTTTCCCCTCACAGTGTAAAGCCAGGAAGTTTGAACTGAGTGGAGCCCACCATAGCTCTGCAAAGCCACTGCAGCCAGACTGCCTCTCTAGATTCCTCCTCTCTGGGCAGGGCATCTCTGAAACAAAGGTAGCAGTCCCGGTCAGGGGTTTATAGATAAAACTCCCATCTCCCTGGGACAGAGCACCTGGGGGAAGGGGAGGCTGTGGGCACAACTTCAGTAGACTTAAATGTTCCTGCCTGGCAGCTCTGAAGAGAGCAGTGGATCTCCAGGCACAGCAATTGAGCTCTGCTAAGGGACAGACTGCCTCATCAAGTGGTTCCCTGACTCCCGTGCCTCCTGACTGGGAGACACCTCCCAGTAGGGGTTGACAAACACCGTATGCAGAAGAGCTCCGGCTGGCATCTGGCGGGTGCCCCTTTGGGATGAAGCTTCCAGAGAAAGGAACAGGCAGCAGTCTTTGCTGTTTTGCAGCCTGCACTGGTGATACACAGGAAATCAGGGCATGGAGTGAACCTCCAGCAAACTCCAGCAGAGCTGCAGCAGAGGGGCCTGACTGTAAGAAGGAAATGTAACAAACAGAAATGAATAGCATCAACATCAGCAAAAAGGAGATCCACATATAAACCACATTTGAAGGTCACCAACATCAAAGACCAAAGATAGATAAATCCACGAAGATGAGGAAAAACAAGTGCAAAAAGGCTGAAAATTCCAAAAACCAGAACACCTGTTTTCATTCAAAGGATCACAATTCCTCACCAGAAAGGGAACACAACTGGATGGAGAATGAGTTTGATGAATTGACAGAAGGAGGCTTCAGAAGGTGAGTAATAACAAACTCCTCCGAGCTAAAGGAGCATATTAGAACCCAATAAACTGAACCCCATAAAAGGTTACAGGAATTGCTAACTAGAATAACCAGTTTAGAGAAGAACATAAATGACCTGATGGAGCTGAAAAGAATGGCACGAGAACTTAGTGAAGCATGCACAAGTATCAATAGCCAAAGTGATCAAGCAGAAGAAAGGATATCAGAGACTGAAGATCAACTTAAGGAAATTAAGCATGAAGACAATATTAGAGAAAAAAAGAATGAAAAGGAACAAACAAAGCCTCCAAAAAATATGGGACTATGTGAAAAGACCAAACCTACATTTGATTGGTGTACTTGAAAGTGATAAGGAGAGTGGAACCAAGTTATAAAACACTCTTCAGGATATTATCCAGGAAAACTTCCCCAAACTAGCAAGACAGGCCAACATTCAAATTCAGGAAATACAGAGAACACCACAAGGATGCTTCTCAAGAAGAGCAACCCCAAGACACATAATCATCAGATTCATCAAGGTTGAAATGAAGGAAAAAATGTTAAGGGCAGCCAGAGAAAAAGGTCAAGTTGCCCATAAAGAGAAGATCATCAGACTAACAGTGGATCTTTCTGCAGAAACCCTACAAGCCAGAAAAGAGTGGGTGAAATATTCAACATTATTTAAACAAAGAATTTTCAACCCAGAATTTCATATCCAGCCAAAGTAAGCTTCATATGCAAATGAGAAATAAAATCCTTTACAAACAAGCAAATGTTGAGAGATTTTGTCACCATCAGGCCTGCATCACAAGAGCTCCTGAAGAAAGCACAACATATGGAAAGAAAAAACAGGTACAAGCCACTGCAAAAACATGCCAAATTGTAAAGACCATCAACACTATGAAGAAACTACATCAACTAACAGGCAAAATAACCAGCTAGCATCATATTAACAGGATCAAATTCACATATAACAATATTAACCTTAAATGTAAATGGGCTAAATGCCCCAATTAAAAGACACAGACTGGCAAATTAGATAAAGCATCAAGACCTATTGGTGTGCTGTATTCAGGAGACCCATCCCACGTGCAAAGACACACATAGGTTCAAAATAAAGGGATAGAGGAACATTTACCAAGCAAATGGAAAGCAAGAAAAAGCAGGGCTTGCAATCCTAGTCTCTGGTAAAACAGACTTTAAACCAACAAAGAACAAAAAAGACAAAGAAGAGCATTACATAATGGTAAAGGGATCAACGCAACAAGAAGAGTTAACTATTCTAAATATATATACACCCAATACAGGACCATCCAGATTTAGAAAGCAAGTTCTTAGAGACCTACAAAGAGACTTGGACTTCCACACAATAATAGTGAGAGACTTTAACACCCCACTGTCAATATTAGACAGATCAATGAGATAGAAAATAAACAAGGATATTCAGGAATCGAACTCAGCTCCAGACCAAGTGGATCTAATAGACATTTACAAAACCCTTCACCCAAAATCAACAGCATATATATTATTCTTAGCACCACTTCGCACTTATTCTAAAATTGAACACATAATTGGAAATAAAACACTCCTCAGCCAATGCAAAAGAATGAATATCATACCAGTCTCTCAGACCACAGTGCAATCAAATTAGAACTCAGGATTAAGAAACACACTCAAAACTGTACGACTGCATAGACTGAAGAACCTGCTCCTGAATGACTACTAGGTAAATAATGAAATGAAGGCAGAAATAAATAAGTTACTTAAAACCAATGAGAACAAAAACACAACATACCAGAATCTCTGGGACACAGCTAAAGCAGTGTTTACTGGGAAGTTTATAGCACTAACTGCCCACAAAAGAAAGCAGGAAAGATCTGAAATCCACACCCTAACATCACAAGTAAAACAACTACAGAAGCAAGAGCAAACAAATTCAAAAGCTAGCAGAAGACAAGAAATAACTAAGATCAGAGCAGAACTGAAGGAGATAGAGATACAAAAAACCCTTCAAAAAAAATGAGTGAATCCAGGAGCTGGTTTATTGAAAAGATCAACAAAATAGACCACTAGCCAGACTGATAAAGAAGAGAGAAGAATCAAACAGACACAATAAAAAATGATAAAGGGGAGATAACCACTGATCCCACAGAAATACAAACTACCATCAGAGAATACCTCTATGCAAATAAGCCAGGAAATCTAGAAGAAATAGATAAATTCCTGGACACATACAGCCTCCCAAGACTAAACCAGGAAGAAGTTGAATCCCTGAATAGACCAATAACAAGTTCTGAAATTGAGGCAGTAATTAATAGCCTACCAATCAAAGAAGCCCAAGACCAGATGGATTCACAGCCAAATTATACCAGAGGTACAAAGAGGAGTTGGTACCATTCCTTCTGAAAGTATTCAAAACAAAAGAAAAAGAGGGACTCTTCCCTAACTCATTTTATGAGGCCAGCATCATCCTGATACCAAAACCTGGCAAAGACCCAACAAAAAAAGAAAATTTCAGGCCAGTCTCCCTGATGAACATCGATATGAAAATCCTCAATAAAATACTGGCAAACCCAATCCGGCAGCACATCAAAAAGCTTATCCACTATGATCAAGTCGGCTTCATCCCTGGGATGCGAGGCTGGTTCAACATATGCAAATCAATAAGCATAATCCATCACATAAACAAAACCAATGACAAACACCACATGATTATCTCAATACATGCAGAAATGACCATTAATAAAATTCAACACCCTTCATGCTAAAATCTCTCAATAAACTAGGTATTGATGGAACGTATCTCAAAATAATAAGAGCTATTTATGACAAACCCACAGTCAATATCATACTGAATGGGCAAAAGCTGGAAGCATTCCCTTTGAAAACTGGCAAAACACAAGGATGTCCTCTCTCACCACTCCTATTCAACATAGTATTGGAAGTTCTGACCAGGACAATCAGGCAATAGAAAGAAATAAAGGGTATTCAAATAGAAAGAGAGGAAGTCAAATTGTCTCTGTTTGCAGATGACGTAATTGTATATTTAGAAAATCCCATCATCACAGCCCCAAATCTCCTCAAGCTGATAAGCAACTTTGGCAAAGTCTCAGGATACAAAATCAATGTGCAAAAATCACAAGCATTTCTATACACCAATAGTAGACAAACAGAGAGCCAAATCATGGGTGAACTCCCATTCACAATTGCTACAAACAGAATAAAATACCTAGAAATACAACTTACAAGACACGTGAAGGACCTCTTCAAGGAGAACTACAAACCACTGCTCAAGGAAATAACAGAGGACACAAACAAATGGAAAAACATTCCATGCTTATGGATAGGAAAAATCAATATTGTGAAAGTGTTCATACTTCCTAAAGTAATTTATAGAGTCAATGCTATCCCCATCAAGCAGCCACTGAATTTCTTCACAGAATTAGAAAAAAACTACTTTAAATTTCATATGGAACCAAGAAAGAGCTCATATAGCCAAGACAATTCTAAGCAAGAAGAACAAAACTGAAGGTATCCCTCTACCTGGCTTTAAACTATACTACAAGGCTACAGTAACCAAAACAGCATGGTATTGGTACCAAAACAGATATATAGACCAATGGAACAGAACAGAGGCCTTAGAAATAATGTCACACATCTATAACCAACTGATCTTTGATGAACCTGACAAAAACAAGCAATGGGGAAAGATTCTTTATTTAATAAATGGTGTTGGGAAAACTTGCTAGCCATATGCAGAAAACTGAAACTAGACCCCTTCTTTACACCTTATACAAAAATTAACTCAAGATGGATTAAAGACTTAAATGAAAGACCTAAAACCATAAAAACCCTAGAAGAAAACCTAGGCAATACCATTCAGGACACAGGCACAGGCAAAGACTTCATGACTAAAACACCAAAAGCAATAGTAACAAATCCAAAATTGACAAATGGGATCTAATTAAACTAAAGAGCTTCTGCACAGCAAAAGAAACTATCATCAGAGTGAACAGGCAACCTCCAGAATGGAAGAAAAATTTTGCAATCTATCAATCTGACAAAGGGCTAATATTCACAATCTACAAGGAACTTAAACAAATTTACAAGAAAGAAACAACCCCATCAAAAAGTGGGTAACACTTCTCAAAAGAAGACATTTAAGTGGCCAAAAAACATATGAAGAAAAGCTCATCATCACTGGTCATTAGAGAAATGCAAATCAAAACCACAATGAGATACTATTGCAAGCCAGTTATAATGGCACTCATTACAAAGTCAGGAAACCATAGATGCTGGAGAGGATGTAGAAAAATAGGAATGCTTTTACACTGCTGGTGGGTATGTAAATTAGTTCAACCATTGTGGAAGACAGTGTGGCAATTCCTCAAGGATCTAGAACCAGAAATACCATTTGAGCCAGCATTTCCAAAACTGGATATATACCCAAAGGATTATAAATCATTCTACTATAAAGACACACACACGTATGTTTAGTGCAGCACTATTCACAATAGCAAAGACTTGGAACCAACCCAAATACCCATCAGTGATACACTGGATAAAGCAAATGTGGCACATATACACCATGGAATTTATGCTGCCATAAAAAAGGATGAGTTCATGTCCTTTGCAGGGACATGGATGAAGCTGGAAATCATCATTCTCAGCAAACTAGCACAGGAACAGAAAACCCAAACACCACATGTTCTCACTCATAAGTGGGAGTTGAACAGTGAGAACACATGGACACAGGGAGGGGAATGTCACACACCAGGTCCTGTGGTGGGGTGGGAGAGTAGGGGAGGGATAGCATTAGGAGAAATACCTAATGTAGATGACAGGTTGATGGGTGCAGCCAACCACCATGGCACGTGTATACCTATGTAACAAACCTGTATGTTCTGCACATGTATCCTAGAACTTAAAGTATAATTTAAAAAATAGGTATAGATAGATATTAGTTCTTTCTCTCTGGAGAGTCTTAATACAAGTGAGAGTAAGTTTTTAATTTGATTAAGCTTAATTTAACATTTTTAAACGTTTTTACCTTCTTTATTTATTTTTAGACAAGGTCTCACTCTGTCACCCAGGCTAGAATGCAGTGACACAATCTGTAGCCTTGACCTCCAAGGCTGAAGAGATCCTCCCACCTCAGCCCCCCAGGTAGCTAAGACTACTGGTGTATGCCACCACACCGGGTTAATTTTTGTATTTTTTGTAGAGACAGAGTTTTGCCACGTTGGCCAAGCTGGTCTCAAACTCCTGAGCGCAAGTGATCCGCCTGCCTTGGCCTCCCAGAGTGCTGGGAATCCAGGTGTGAGTCACTGCATCTGGCCTTTTATTCTTTTTATATCCTCAGAAGTCTTTGTCTATTCCGAGGACATGAAAATATTCTACTCTATTTTTCTCTCAGAGCTATATAACTCTATTTTTATATTTAGGTCCAAGATAAATCTCACTTAAAATTTTTGTATGCTGTAAGGTAGAGGTTGGCTTTTTAAAAAATTATACAAATATCTGATTATTTCAACACTATTTGTTAAAAACATTATTTCTCCACTAAATTGTCTTTGCATCTTTGTCTAAAATCAATTCACATTGTATGTGTGGTTCTAATTCTAGACTCTTTATTTTATTCCATTTACATATGTCTATCCTTATGCCAGTAGTAAACTGTCTTGATAATTGTATCTTTATATGAAATCTTGATATTAGAGATTGCAAGTCCTCCAATTTTGCTTTCTTTAAGATTGTTTTGGCCATGGTGGGTCCTCTGCACTTCCAAATTTTACAATCAGCTTGTCAATGTCTACAAGAAGTGACCGCAGATACTTGGACATATTATATAAATCTATATATAAATTTGGGGGAAATTAACATCTTAACAATTGTATCCTTCAATCCATAAACATGGTATGGTATATCTCTCCATTTATTTAATTTTGTTTGGGTCCTCTCCGTAATGATTTTGTAGTTTTCAGTGTATAGTTTCACATTTTATTAAATTTATTTCTAAGAATTTTCTGATTAGGGATGCAATTGAAACTCATATTAATTATATTTTCTAATTCTTTTTTCTATATATATTTTAGTATTTTCCCTGGGGTTTTTAGTATTCATAAAATATATCATCTCTAGATTAAGACAGTTTTAATTATATATTTCCAATTCCAATGCCTTATTGCACTAACTCGACCTCCAGCACAAAAATTAAGTAAAAGTGGTAAGAAGGCACTCTTGCCCTCTTCCAAATCTTAATAGGAAAGTGATCAATCTTACACCATTAAATATAAGTTAAATGTAGACTTTTCACAAGTGACCTTCAGTGGGTTGAGGAAGTTTCCTTTAATTTTCATATTTTAGGGACTTTTTTATCATGAGCAAAAACTGAATTTTGTCAAGTGCTTAGTCTACATCTGTTCACAAAAGTATAAGGTGCTTCTTCTTTATTCTCTTAGTGTAGTGAACCATATTGATTAATTATTAGTTAATAAACTGACTTTGTATTTTTAGAACAAACTATTTGGCTGTGCTATATTATACTACTCATATATTGCTGGATTTAATTTTAAAATATTTTGTTTGTTTTTTAAGATGGCTGACTAGAAGAATTTCATGCTCACCTCATCCATTTACGGGAACCAAGATAGTGAGTAGACAATTAAACTTTTTAATACATTATCCATGAGAGAACATGGGAGTTCACAGAAAAGCAACAGGAAACACCAAAAACCAGGAAGGAAAAGGAAAAGAGGCAGCCTGCTTGGCCAGGATCAGCCAGGAGACAGGAGCAACTCTCCAGGATAGGGAGAGGGTGAGTGAGAGACTTTCCACAGTCTACTTTCCCACTGGGAAATCATAAAATCCAAGCCATGGGAGATCACCTTAACTATCTCAAATGCTGAACCTAACTTAGGGATATGCCAGGAGACTTAGAGAAGAAAAAGTTTTAGGAAAAGTGCTTGATTTGTATCCCACACTTTTTCTGAAACCTAAATGGCTAAAGCAAAACAGCATTTTTTTATTTTTGCAGTTAACAGACTATGCACAGTCCCAGGACCCAGCAGAGTCAATCATAGTCCTTAGGGAAACTCAGGTTATAGATGTGGAACTAGAGCATAAGCAGGGAGTGGGTGGGCTCCCACAGCCAGGACTGAGAAGCAAGCATGGCATGGGCTGCAGACACCAGCAAGGGAAGCAGGCTCCACCCTGGGGCTTGAGTAGGATGCAAGTTGCTATGGATGCTTGATCTTGAGCTGGGCAGTGAGTTGTGGGCTAGGTACGAACTGCCAATCCTGACAGCTCATCTGGGTCTACTGGGTCCCAACATCTGGTACTGGGGAGTGAGCCTCACTGGGACTAGTTCATAAAAGGTATGCATATCCTGCACACAGCGGCCAAAGTTGTAGTGCTGGAGCTGGCCCAACCCTCCCCATGGCAAGACCTCAGTGTAATGGCTGCTACCCCTCACCCAAGCATTCCACAAGGGGCCTGAGGATCTACCTGTTTTGCCCATCATGATGGGTGCATGCACTCACCACTGGGGGTCTGAGTGAAAGCTTGCCCAGTCTGTCTCAGCTGAGATTCACCTCCCACCTTGGAGACAGAATACGTGACCTGGAGTCCTGGGGATGGAACAGCCCAACAGACCACATAGAGCACCTGAGCATCCTTGCTTGGGCTGAGTTTGGGCCCAAATAGTCTACTGTTACCACTTTGGTTGGTTTCTTCCTGCAAGTGCCACTGGCTTGCTTGGAGGCTAGGCTGCTCAGCCCATTGCAACCACTGCCAGCAGAAGCGCAAAGCACTTTGGACCCAAAAGAACATCTCACCAGTGCTACCACCATTGCCCATGCCACACCAACTTCCCAGGGTCTTGAGAGCCCACTCGTCTTCCCAGTCCACTGCTACAAAAGCCAGCAGCTGAGAAAGTCACCTAGAGGCTTAACAATTGGCCTGCCCAGATCCAAGACAGTATTTGCCATCCCAGAGTGCAAGAATAGGCATGGTTAACACACTACCACTACCACTGAAGCCTGAAGATGGACTAATCTGGCATTTCAGTACCCAGAACGACTTCACTACTGCTTCCACTAATAACCCACCCTAGCACATTGAGAAAACCACAAATATCACTAATGCTGATTATAGCTAAAGAAAATCATACAGAGACTTCACTACTGCATGAATCCAGAAGCAAAGCCAAAGGGCACTATCTAACTAACACCATAGATACAACTTCAGGGAAATATCTCCCCCACCAATTAAAGAAAATTCAAAAATAGGAAGAAGTGGCTATCACACAAAAAAGGAAGAGAAAGAAATCAAAAGGCACCACCTGCAGAATTCCACCAAACCACAATGACTAGCAATAAGATAAAAAGAAACAGAATTTAGAAAACATCTAGAAAACAATTAACCACACAACAGAGAAAATAAACTCACATATCAGTAATAACCTTGATTATAAATGGATTAAATGTTCCACTTTATAAATATGGATTGACTAGGTAGATTAAAAAACATGGTCCAAATATATGCAAAGGAGGTCATTATATAATGAAAAAGGGATCAATTCAGCTAGAAGATATAACAATTCTAAATATATTTGCACCCAACACTGGAGCACCCAGATTTATTAAGTAAATATTACAAGACCTAAAGAGAGAGACAGACAGCAGTACAATAATCGTGGGGAACTTCAGTCACAGCATTAGATAGATCATCTAGGCAGAAAACTAACAAAGAAACACCGGACTTCAACTGGACTTCAGACCAAATGGGCCTAACAGACATTTATGGAACACCCAACCCAATTCCTACAGAATACATGCTGTTTTCATCAACACATAGAACAATCTCCAAGATATATCATACGCTATGCCACAAAATAAGTCTCAAGAAATTTAAAAATTTTTAAATTACATTAAGGATCTTCTCAGACTACAGTGGAATAAAACTAGAAATCAATATCAAGAGAAGCTTTGGACACTATAAAAATACACGGAAATTAAATAATATGCTTCTGAACGACCATTGGGTCAATGAAGAAATTAAGAAGAAAATTTTAAAATTTCTAAAAACACAAATGAAAGTGAAAACACAACTTACCAAAACCTGTGGGATATAATAAATACAGTGTTGAAGGAAAGTTTATAGCATCAAATTTCCACATCAAAAAAAAATAGAAAGATTACAAATCAATAATAAATTATGTACCACAAACAACTGGAAAAGCAATAACAAATGAGACACAAAATGAGCAGAAGT
Source organism: Macaca nemestrina (assembly GCF_043159975.1). Lineage (NCBI taxonomy): Eukaryota > Metazoa > Chordata > Mammalia > Primates > Cercopithecidae > Macaca > Macaca nemestrina. The sequence goes on from NC_092134.1 coordinate 108,901,880, forward strand.
AAGCAAATAACAAAGAGAAAAAAAACTAAATGCCATAGATATTTAAAAAATACAAAGGATCAGCAAAGCAAAAAGTTAATTTTTCAAAAAGATAACAAAATTGATAAACCAATAGCTAGACTAACCAAGGAAAAATGAGAGAAGAACCAAATAAAATAAAATATGAAAAAGGAGGCATTACAACTGATACCATAGAAATTTTTAAAAATCATTAGAAACTACTATGAACAACTGTACACTCACAAACTAGAAAACCAGAAGAAATGGATAAATTACTGGAAACATATGACTTCTGAAGACTGAACTAGGAAGAAACAGAAATTCTGAACAAACCAATAATGAGCAGCAAGACTGAATCCACAATTAAAAAAAAAAAATTCTCCCAGCAAAGAAAAGCCCAGGGCCAGAGGATTCATAGCTGAATTCTATCAAATATACAAAGAAGAATTAATACCAATCCCCCTTAAACTAGTTCAACAAATCAAGGAGGAGGGAATTTCCACTAACTTATTCTACAAGGTCAGTTTCAACCTGATATCAAATACAGACTAGGACACAACAAAAAAAGAAAACTACCTACCCAGATCCCTGATGAACACTAACACAAAAATTCTCAATAAAATACTGACAAACTGAATGTAATAGCACATTAGAAAGATATCTTGGAGAATGTTCTATGTGCTGATGAAAACAACATTAGAAAGATAATACACCACAATCAAGTAGATTTTATACCAAGAATTAAGGATGGTTTGACATGCAAATCAATAAATCTGCTACATCACATCAATAGAATGAAGGACAAAAATCATATGATCAACTCAAATGATGCTGAAAATGCATTTGATAAAATTTAACATACCTTCATGATAAAAATGTTCAACAAACATACCCCAAAATAATAAATGCCATATACAATAAACCCATGGCTAACATCATATTGAATGGAGAAACATTGAAAGCTTTTCATCTGTGAACTGGAACACAGTAAGAATGCTCACATTCAGTATGCATATTCAACATATTACTGGGAGTGTTACCCAGAACAATCAGGCAAGAGAAACAAATAAAAAGCACCCACACTAGAAAAAAAAAAAAAAAGCATCAAACTGTCCCTGTTATATCTAGAAAACACTGAAGACTCCACCAAAGAAAATTTATATTTGACAAATAAATCCAGTAAAGTTGTAGAATACAAAAATCAACATACAAAAATCAATAGCATTTCTATTCACTGATAATGATCCAGCTGAGAAGAAATTTTGAAAAGTAATCCCATTCACAACAACTACAAAAAGAGAATAAACCTAGGAATGAGTTTAACCAAGGAGGTGAAAGATCTCTACAAGGAAAACTACAAAGTACAGATGAGAAATAAATTGAAAATGACACAAACAAATGGAAAAACATCACATGCTGATAGATCAGAAGAATTAATACTGCTCAAATGACCCAAAGCAATCTACAGAGTCAATGCAATGTCACATTTTACAGTTAGAAAACACAGTCCTAACATACATATGGAACCAACAAAGTGCCCAAATAGCCAAAACAATCCTGAGCAAAAAGTATAGACCTGGAGGCATCACATTACCTGACTTCAAATTATATTACAAAGCTAGTAACAAAAACAGCATGTACTTCTGAAACAGACACATACATCAATATAATAGAATAGAGAACTGAGAAATAACATCACATATTTACAGCCAACAAATCTTTGACAAAGCACACAAGAACATACATTAGGGAAAGAACACCCTCTTCAGTAAAAGGTGCTAGAAAAATTGCATAGCAATATGCAGAACAATGAAACTGAACCCGTATCTCTTACCACATAAAAAAAATCAATTCAAGATGGACTAAAGACTTAAATGTGAGAGCCAAAACTACAAAAATATGAGGAAAAAACCTAGGGAAAACTCTTCTGGACATTGAGATAAGTGACCAAAAAATCTATGACTAAAACCTCAAAAGCACTGCCAAAAATAGATCAATGGGACTATGTAGGTCTGTTCTTGTGTAACTATAGAGAAATGTCTAGGCCAGGAGCAGTGACTCACACCTGTAATCCCAGCACTTTGGGGGGCTGAAGTGGGTGGATCACTAGGCCAAGAGATAAGACCATCCTGGCTAACATGGTGAAACCCCATCTCTACTAAAAAAAAAAAATACAAAAATTAGTTGAGCATGGTGGTGTGTACCTGTAGCCCCAGCTACTTGGGGGACTGAGGCAGGAGAATTGCTTGAACCCGGGAAGTGGAGGTTTCAGTGATCCAAGATAGCACCACTGCACTCCAGCTGTCTGGCAACAGAGCAAGAATCTGTCTGAAAAAAAAAAAAAAAAAAAAAGGCCTGGCATGGTGGCTCATGCCTCTAATCCCAGCACTTTGGGAGGCCAGAGGCAGGCAGATCACAGGGTCAGGAGATTGAGATCATACTGGCCAAAATGGCGAAATGCTGTCTCTACTAAAAATACAAAAATTAGCCAGGTGTGGTGGCGGGCACCTGTAATTCCAGCTACCTGGGAGGGTGAGGCAGGAGAATTGCTTGAACCAGGGAGTTGGAGGTTGCAGTGAGCCAAGATCACACCACTGCACTCTAGCCTGGCAACAGAGAGATACTCCATCTCAAAAAAAAAAAAAGAAAGAAAGAAAGAAATGTCTGAAACTGGATAATTTACAAGGAAAACAGAATTAAATGGCTCCCAATTCTGTAGGTTATACATAAAGCATGATGTTCGCATCTGCTTCTGGTGAGGGCCTCAGGAAGCTTACAATCATGGCAGAAGGCAAAGGGGCAACAAGTATACTACAAGGCAAAGCAGGAGCAGGAGAGTGCGGGATGTGTCACACTCTATAACAACTAAATCTCAGGAGGCGGTTCTAAGATGGCCGAATAGGAACAGCTCCAGTCTACAGCTCCCAGCACGAGCAATGCAGAAGATGGGTGATTTCTGCATTTCCAACTGATCTACCGGGTTCAACTGGGGCTTGTCGGACAGAGGGTGCAGGACAGTGGGTGCAGCCCACCAAGCGAGAGCCGAAGCAGGGTGAGGCATCACCTCACCCGGGAAGTGCAAGGGGGAAGGGAATTCCCTTTCCTAGCCAAGGGAAGCTGTGACAGGCGGCCCCTGGAAAATCAGGTCACTCCCACCGTAATACTGCGCTTTACCAACAGTCTTAGCAAACGGCACACCAGATTATATTACACTCCTGGCTCAGAGGGTGCCACGCCCACAGGGCTTCACTCATTGCTAGCACAGCAGTCTGAGATCAAACTGCAAGGCTGCAGTGAGGATGGGGAGGGGCACCCACCATTGCTGAGGCTTGAGTAGGTAAACAAAGCAGCCTGGTAGCTCGAGCTGGGTGGAGCCCACCGCAGCTCAAGGAGGCCTGCCTGCCTCTGTAGACTCCACCTCTGGGGGCAGGGCATAGCTGAACAAAAGGCAGCAGAAACCTCTGCAGACTTAAATGTCCCTGTCTGACAGCTTTGAAGAGAGTAGTGGTTCTCCCAGCATGGAGTTTGAGATCTGAGAATGGACAGACTACCTCCTCAAGTGGGTTCCTGACCCCCAAGTACCCTAACTGGGAGGCAGCCCCCATTAGGGGCAGACTGACATCCCACACAGCTTGGTACCCCTCTGAGATGAAGCTTCCAGAGGAACGATCAGTCAACAACATTGGCTGTTCAGCAATATTCGCTGTTCTGCAGTCTCTGCTGCTGATACCCAGATAAACAGGGTCTGGAGTGGACCTCCAGCAAACTCCAACAGACCTGTAGCTGAGGGTCCTGACTGTTAGAAGGAAAACTAACAAACAGAAAGAACATCCACACCAAAACCCCATCTGTATGTCACCATCATCAAAGACCAAAGGTAGATAAAACCACAAAGATGGGGGAAAAAACAGAGCAGAAAAGCTGAACATTCAAAAATCAGAGTGCCTCTCCACCTCCAAAGGAAGGCAACTCATTGCCAGCAACAGAACAAAACTGGACAGAGAATGACTTTGACAAGTTGAGAGAAGAAGACTTCAGACGATCGAACTTCTCCAAGCTAAAGGAGGAAGTTCGAACCCATTGCAAAGAAGCTAAAACCTTGAAAAAAGATTAGATGAATGGCTAACTAGAATAATCAGCATAGAGAAGTCCTTAAATGACCTGATGGAGCTGAAAACCATGACACAAGAACTACGTGATGCAGGCACAAGCTTCAGTGGCTGATACAATCAACTGGAAGAAAGGGTATCAGTGATTGAAGATCAAATGAATGAAATGAAGTGAGAAGAGAAGATTAGAGAAAAAAGAGTAAAAAGAAATGAACAAGGCCTCCAAGAAATATGTGACTATGTGAAAAGACCAAATCTACGTCTGACTGGTGTACCTGAAAGTGATGGGGAGAATGGAACCAAGTTGGAAAACACTCTGCAGGATACTATCCAGGAGAACTTCCCCAACCTAGCAAGGCAGGCCAACATTCAAATTCAGGAAATACAGAGAATGCCACAAAGATACTCCTCGAGAAGAGCAACTCCAAGACACATAATTATCAGATTCACCAAAGTTGAAATGAAGGAAAAAATCTTAAGGACAGCCAGAGAGAAGGGTCGGGTTACCCACAAAGGGAAGCCCATCAAACTAACAGTGGATCTCTCAGAAGAAATTCTACAAGCTAGAGGAGAGTGGGGGCCAATATTCAACATTCTTAAAGATAAGAATTTTCAACCCAGAATTTCATATCCAGCCAAACTAAGCTTTATAAATGAAGGAGAAATAAAATCCTTTACAGACAAGCAAATGCTGAGAGATTTTGTCACCACCAGGCCTGCCCTAAAAGAGCTCCTGAAGGAAGCAGTAAACATGGAAAGGAAAAACTGGTACCTGCCACTGCAAAAACATGCCAAATTGTAAAGACCATAGATGTTAGGAAGACACTGTATCAACTAATGAGCAAAATAACCAGCTAACCATCATAATGACAGGATCAAATTCACACACAAAAATATTAACCTTAAATGGAAAAGGGCTAAATGCTCTAATTAAAAGACACAGACTAGCAAATTGGACGGAGTCAAGACTCATCAGTGTGCTGTATTCAGGAGACCAATCTCACTTGCAGAGACACACATAGGCTCAAAATAAAGGGAAGGAGGAAGATCTACCAAGCAAATGGAAAACAAAAAAAGGGAGGTGTTGCAATCCTAGTCTCTGATAAAACAGACTTTAAACCAACAAAGATCAAAAGAGACAAAGAAGGCCATTACATAATGGTAAAGGGATCAATTCAACAAGAGGATATTTACTATCCTAAATATATATGCACCCAATACAGGAGCACCCAGATTAATAAAGCAAGTCCTTAGAGACCTACAAAAAGACGTAGACTCCCGCAAAATAATAATGGGAGACTTTAACACCCCACTGTCAACATTAGGCAGATAATCAAGACAGAAAGTTAACAAGGATATCCAGGAATTGAACTCAGCTCTGCCCCAGCAGATCTAATAGACATCTACAGAACTCTCCACCCCAAATCAAGAGAATATACATTCTTCTCAGCACCACATCACACTTATTCCAAAATTGACCACATAATTGGAAGTAAAGCACTCCTCAGCAAATGTAAAAGAAAAGAAATTATAACAAACTGTCTCTCAGACCACAGTGCAATCAAACTAGAACTCAGGATTAAGAAACTCACTCAAAACAACTCAACTACATGGAAACTGAACAAACTGCTCTTGAATGACTACTGGGTATATAACGAAATGAAGGCAGAAATAAAGATGTTCTTTGAAATCAATGAGAACGAAGATACAACATACCAGAATCTCTGCTACACATTTAAAGCAGTATGTAGAGGGAAATTTATAGCACTAAATGCCCACAAGAGAAAGCAGGAAAGATCTAAAATTGACACCATAACATCACAAATAAAAGAACTAGAGAAGCAAGAGCAAAAACATACAAAAGCTAGCAGAACACAAGAAATAACTAAGATCAGAGCAGAACTGAAGGAGACAGAGACACAAAAAAACACCCTCAAAAAATCAATGAATCCAGGAGCTGGTTTTTGGAAAAGATCAACAAAATTGATAGACTGCTAGCAAGACCAATGAAGAAGAAAAGAGAGAAGAATCAAATAGACGCAATAAAAAATGATAAAGGGGATATCACCAGTGATCACATAGAAATAAAAACCACCATGAGAGAATACTATAAAAACCTCTACACAAATAAACTAGAAAATCTAGAAGAAATGGATAAATTCCTGGACACATACAACCTCCCAAGACTAAACCAGGAAGAAGTTGAATCCCTCAAGAGACCAATAACAGGCTCTGAAATTGAGGCAATAATTAATAGCCTACCAATCAAAAAAAGTCCAGGACCAGACGGATTCACAACCGAATTCTACCAGAGGTACAAGGAGGACTGGTACCATTCCTTCTGAAACTATTCCAATCAACCCTAACTCATTTTATGAGGCCAGCATCATCCTGATACCAAAGCATGGCAAAGATACAACAAAAAAAGAGAATTTTAGACCAATATCCCTGATGAACATCAATGCAAAAATCCTCAATACAATACTGGCAAACCAAATCCAGCAGCACATCAAAAAGCTTATCCAGCATGATCAAGTGAGCTTCATCCCTGGGATGCAAGGCTGGTTCAACATATGCAAATCAATAAATGTAATCCAGCATATAAACAGAACCAAAGACAAAAAACACAAGATTATCTCAATAGATTCTGAAAAGGTTTTGACAAAATTCAACAGCATTTGATGCTAAAAACTCTCAATAAATTAGATATAGATGGGATATATCTCAAAATAATAAGAGCTATTTATGACAAACCCACAGCCAATATCATAGTGAATGGGCAAAAACTGGAAAAATTCCCTTTGAAAACTGGCACAAGACAGGGATGCCCTCTCTCACCACTCCTATTCAACATAGTGTTGGAAGTTCTGGCTAGGGCAATCAGGCAAGAGAAAGAAATCAAGGGTATTCAGTTAGGAAAAGAAGAAGTCAAATTGTCCCTCTTTGCAGATGACATGATTGTATATTTAGAAAATCCCATGGTCTCAGCCCAAAATCTCCTTAAGCTGATAAGCAACTTCAGCAAAGTCTCAGGATACAAAATCAATGTGCAAAAATCACAAACATTCTTATACACCAGTAACAGACAAACAGAGAGCCAAATCATGAATGAACTTCCATTCACAATTGCTTCAAAGAGAATAAAATACCTAGGAATCCAACTTACAAGAGATGTGAAGGACCTCTTCAAGGAGAACTGCAAACCACTGCTGAACGAAATAAAAGAGGACACAAACAAATGGAAGAACATTCCATGCTCATGGATAGGAAGATTCAATATCATGAAAAATGGCCATACTGCCAAAGGTAATTTATAGATTCAATGCCATCCCCATCAAGCTACCAATGACTTTCTTCACAGAATGGAAAAAACTACTTTAAATTTCATAGGGAACCAAAAAGGGCCTGCATTGCCAAGACAATCCTAAGTCAAAAGAACAAAGCTGGAGGCATCAAGTTACCTGACTTCAAACTATATTAAAAGGCTACAGTAATCAAAACAGCATGGTACTGGTACCAAAACAGATATATAGACCAATGGAATAGAACAGAGCCCTCAGAAATAATACCACACATCTACAGCCATCTGATCTCTGACAAACCTGACAAAAAGGAGAAATGGGGAAAGGATTCCCTATTTAATAAATGGTGCTGGGAAATCTGGCTAGCCATGTGTAGAAAGCTGAAACTGGATCCCTTCCTCACAACTGATACAAAAATTAATTCAAGATGGATTAAAGACTTAAATGTTGGACCTAAAACCATAAAAACCCTAGAAGAAAACCGAGGTAATACCATTCAGGACATAGGCATGGGCAAGGACTTCATGTCTAAAACACCAAAAGCAATGGCAACAAAAGCCAAAATTGACAAATGGAATCTAATTAAACTAAAGAGCTTCTGCACAGCAAAAGAAACTACCATCAGAGTGAACAGGCAACCCACAGAATGGGAGAAAACTTTTGCAATCTACTCATCTGACAAAGGGCTAATATCCAGAATCTACAAAGACCTCAAACAAACTTACAAGAAAAAAACAAACAACCCCATCAAAAAGTGGGTGAAGGATATGAACAGGCACTTCTCAAAAGAAGACATTTATGCAGCCAACAGGCACATGAAAAAATGCTCATCATCACTGGCCATTAGAGAAATGCAAATCAAATCCACGATGAGATACCTCTCACACCAGTTAGAATGGTGATCATTAAAAAGTCAGGAAACAACAGGTGCTGGAGAATGTGGAGAAGTAGGAACACTTTTACACTGTTGGTGGGACTGTAAACTAGTTCAACCATTGTGGAAGACAGTGTGGCGATTCCTCAAGGATCTAGAACTAGAAATACCATTTGACTCAGCCATCCCATTACTGGGATATACCCAAAGGATTATAAATCATGCTGCTATAAAGACACAAGCATACATATGTTTATTGTGGCAATATTCACAATCTCAAAGACTTGGAACCAACCCAAATGTCCATCCATGACAGATTGGATTAAGAAAATGTGGCACATATACACCATGGAATACTATGCAGCCATAAAAAAGGATTAGCTCGTGTCCTTTGTAGGGACATGGATGAAGCTGGAAACCATCATTCTCAGCAAACTATTGTAAGGACAAAAAACCAAACACTGCATGTCTCACTCATAGGTGGGAATCAAATAATGAGAACACTTGGACACAGGAAGGGGAACATCACACACCAGGGCCTGTCATGTGGTGGGTAGAGGGGACAGGGATAGCATTAGGAGATATACCTAATGTAATGACGAGTTAACGGGTGCAGCACACCAACATGGCACTTGTATGCATATGTAACAAACCTGCACTTTGTGCACATGTACCCTAGAACTTAAAGTATAATAAAAAAAAATTTTAAAAAAATTTTAATGTTAAAAAAAAAAAGAAACTAAGTCTCATGTGAACTCAGAGTAAGAACTCATTCATTATCACGAGGACAGCACCAAGCCATTTATGAGGGAACCACCCCCATGACCCAAACACCTCCAACCAAGCCCCAGCTCTAACACCAAGGATCACATTTCAACATGAAATTAGAAAGGGCCACACATCCAAGCCATATTCAGGGACTTAATTAAACCAAAAACCTTTGTACATCAAAAGAAATAGTCAACAGAGTGAAGAGACAATATATTAAGTGAGAAAATATTTGCAAACTATTCATCCAATAGGAGACTAATACTCAGAATATATAAGAAGTTCAAATTCCTCAACAACAACAAAAATAACAAATAATTCCATTAAAAAGTGGGCAATGGACACAAATAAACATTTTTTTCAGAAGAAAACATACAAATAGCCAAAATATATATGGAAGAAACGCTAATCATCAGAGAAATGCAAATAAAAACTACAATAAGATATTATTTTGCCCCGGTTGGAACGGCTATTATTAAAAAAATAAAAAATAACAGATATTGGTGAGGATGTGGAGATAAGAGAATGCTTTATACACTGTTGGTGGGAATGTAAATTATTACAGAGTCTCTAAAAAAACAGTATGGAGATTTCACAAATAGCTAAAAATACAATTCAATTGAGCAATCCCACTACTGGGTATATAGCCAAAGGAAGAGAAATCAATATATCAAAAAGATAGGTCTGGCGTGGTGTCTCACGCCTGTAATCCCAGAACTTTGGGAGGCTGAGGCAGGTGGATCACGAGGCCAGGAGATCGAGACCATCCTGGCTAACACGGTGAAACCCCGTCTCTACTAAAAATACAAAAAATTAGCCGGGCGTGGTGGTGGGCGCCTGTAGTCCTCGCTAGTCAGGAGGCTGAGGCAGGAGAATGGCGTGAACCCGGGAGGTGGAGCTTGCAGTGAACCAAGATTGGGCCACTGCTCTCCAGCCAGAGCAACAGAGTGAGACTCTGTCTCAAAAAAAAAAAAAAAAAAGATACCTGCACTTGTATGTTTATCATAGTACTATTCACAATATCAAAATATAGAATGAACCTAAGTGTCCATCAATGGAGGACTGGATAAAGAAAATGTGATCTATTTATAAATAATGGAATACTATTCAGCCATAAAAAAAAAAATCATACAGTTTGCAGCAATGGAACATTATCTTCAGTGAAACAAGCCAGGCGTAAGGAGAAATATCACATGGTCCCACTCATAAGTGGGTGCTACAAAATGTGTTCCTATGAATGTAGAGAGTGGAGTAATAGACAAGAGAAACATGAAAGAGTCAGTGGGTGGGAGGGGAAGAGGAGGTTAAGAAATTAGTTAATGGGTACAATGTATGTTATTTAGGGGATAAGTATTCTAAAAGCCCTGACCTGACCACTGTGCAATCTATGTACATAACAAAATTGCACATGTACCTTACAATTTTATACAAATAAAAAGGAAAATAACAAAAATAAAAATATACACACAAGTATACTTGTGTGTATATTGATAATGAATATGAGTATGTAGTTATGTTTTCTTGTGACTTCTTCATAAGACATTCATATTAGGGATATGCTGGACTTTTAAAAAATTAGTGGGAAAATGTTCCTTCTTCCTCTATTTCCTGAGTTTTTGCGTACATTTTTTTTTCTTTTTAAATGATTCATAGGATAACTATCTGAACCTGGAATTGGTTTTCTTCATGGAAATGTTGTAATTACAAATTTAATTTATTTAACATGTAAAGATATTCAGATTCTCTGTTTCCTTGTGTGTCAGTTCTGGTAATATATGTCTTTCAAAAAACTTCTCCATTTTATCAAAGATGTCAAATTTATTGGCATGCAGCTTTTCATAATGTACCCTTGCTATCTTTTTAACATCTGTAGGCTCTGAGGTAGTAAGTCCACTGTCATTCCTAATATTGTAATCTATTTTTTCACTCTATTCTTCTTGATTAACTGTAGGTTTAACAATTTTATCTTTTCAAAGAACAAATTTTGTTTTTTTAATATATATTCTCAATTATCTATCTTCTATTTCATTATTTTCTACTGTTTTCATTTTTCTTGTCTTATTCTATAATGTTTTTGACCTTTTTTTCTTATATAAAAACTTCAAACTGTATATTTTCCTGTAAATACTGCTACAGCCACATCCTACAAATTAGATATGCTCTGTCTTAATTTAGTTTAAAATACTTTCATTTTCTTCATGTTTATATTTTACCCTGCAGCTTATTTAGAGATATGAGACCTAAATACCATGTGTTGTAGAATTATCCAGATATCCTGTTTTGTTGATTTCTAATTTAGTTCTCTTATCATCAGTGAATACGTACTGTTTGATTTCAATATTCTGCCATAAAGACTTTTTATTAAGAATTTTTGTACAGTTTTTTAGTTTATATGCTACACATATACTTTAAAATAATATATACCTTTAAATCACATGTAATGCTCTATAAATATCAATTAAATCAAGGTGCTTTATGAATATACTCACTAAATTTTTGTCTATATCATCTACCAATTACAACCAAAGATTATTAAAAGATCTTGTTGTAATTCTAAATTTAATTAATTTAGTTTTTGCTTTATGAATTTTTGTGCTCTGTTATTTGGTCCATTTACATTTAGTGTAATTATTAATATGGCTAAGTTTAGGTCTACAACCTCATTACTTCCTCTTGATTTTTTTGCTGGTATTATTTCTCTTTTGCTCTTTCGCACTTTATTTTTGATTAACTAAATATATTTTAGTGCCACATTTTATTTCTTCTATTTAATTCTTAGTTATCTATCATTATCTATTTATTTTAGAGCTAACATTTTGCATTCTTATTTTGTCAGAGGCTAGAATCAGTATTTCCTCTTCATACATCACACTTTGCATCTGATATTTCACATTTCCTAATTCACCTTTCCCCTTTCTCTCACTGTACCTGTCCAAGGAACAGGGTTTAAAGTTTGAGTTTCACAAAGTTAGAGAGGCTTGGAAATATTGATGCTTCTGAATTCAAACTTGAATTAGTTTCCTATTGCTGCTATAACAAATTACCACCAAAAAAAAAATTAAAAATTTAAACCTTTTAAAAATTAAATTTAAAAAGCCACAAACTTTGAGGCCTAAAGCCACACAAATTTAGTATCTTATACTTCTGGAAGCATAAAATGAGTTATGAGCTAAAATCAAAGTGTTAACAGGCCTGCATTCCATTTAGAAGTTCAGAAAAGAATGCATTTTTTTGTGTTTTCCAACTTTTAGAGGTCAACTACAGTTTTTAGTCTTGTATCCCTCTCCTCCATCTTAAAATCCAGCAATATAGTATCTTCTCTTCTCTCTGATTTCTGCTTTCATCTGTACATCTTCTCTCTCTGCTACTAATCCTCTTTCTTCCCATCTAAGAACCCTTGAGATTTCATTGGGTCTACCCAAAAAATCTAAAATAATTTCCCTATCTCAAAATTCTTAATCACAACTTCAGAGTCCCTTGTAGGATAACATATTCATGGGGTTCATAGATTAGGATGTAGGCAACATTAGGAGACCATTAATCAGCCTACCATAACAGTTTACACCCCTCACTTTACCAATTTAATAATGTTACATATTACAAGACTATTCTTTCATTTACCCATATACTCAATTTTTGTGTAATTATTGTTATAACCTTTACTTCTATATGTATTACAAACATTATTTTATTGTATTATTTTTCTTTAAATGGACAATTGTTTTTCAAGTAAATTATTAGAACACAGATTCTTTTATATTTATCCACCTACTTAACATTTCTAGTTCTTTATTCTTTCATTTAGATCTGAATTTCAAGCCATTATTATTTCCCTTTAGCTTCTAGTACATCCTTTAGCAAATAAAACTTTTTTCAATAGACAAATAATTTAATAGATGAAATATAACCCTCATAGAATCAATCTTTTTTATGAGATAGGCCATAGGTTATCCAACAATCACCCCGGTAGTTCTAGATATAGGTCACTTAGAAAATTCCTATAAGCCTTTCTATCCTTTTGCAGAACATTTTGTTAAAGCACTGTCAACTTAACATTTTTTATGTATTTTTTACTATTACATAAAAAGCAGTATATTTGGGAGCAAGCATTTTATTTTCCTGTTTTAAGATACTATGTTGCAGGTGGTAGAAAACCAGTAAGAAAAAGAAAACAGGGAAGGTGGAAAAGAGATATAAGGCATGCATGCAGAGCACTCAGCTTGGGCTGATGGCTGTCCTTTTTTATCCATTGGTCCAATTTTTCTGGCTTTTGTGTGTGTGTTGCTGGGTTACAATTGCATACTTTGTGTAATCAACATAAAACCAACTGGCTGAACAGGTTGTTTTTCACCAGCCAAAGAAAAAAAGCTTCATGTGATTAGAATTAAAATTTCTAATTACGAATGCTTTTTAGACTTCTTATTTGAAAGGCTTATCTTATTCACTAAAGGTCTTTATGAAGATTAAGAGATCTAAGACAATTTAACTTGTCTTCATTGCAAAGCAGGCATAAATACTGTAAGTATCAAAGAATAGCTAAACACCAGCAGGTAAAGTTAATTCTCACTAATTCTGCATCTTTAGGCTATGTAATGATCAAAAGCAGATGTTAACCAGATATAATTTGGTTTGAGTTGCCTCTAATGTCCTATGTCGCCACATTTTATAGAGGAGTGAAAACTATGTGCAAAAATATTTTTTCTCACCAAATTTCATGGTAAGGTATATCATAATTGCTATTTCCCTGGTAGATGAAAACCTATCGAGTATAAAATACATTTTGGAAATGACACAACAATTTGACAGCTGGTTACTAAGAACAAGGACAGTTGGTGATATGGGCTAGTTTTAAAGCTGATAAAAGGGAAGCAGTTTGGAGTAGTAGTACTTTTTTTTTTTTCAACTTTTATTTTAGATTCCAGGGTATGTTGCAGGTTTCTTATAAAAGTGTATTGTGTGATGCTGAGGTTTGGAGTATGATTTAACTCATCTCCCAGAAAGTGATCATGGTACCCAACAGGTAGTTTTTCAGCCCTTGCACCCCACCCTCCCTTCCCCCTCTAGGAGTCCCCAGAGTCTATTGTTCTCATCTTTATGTCCATGTATACCCAATGTTTAGCCCCCACTTGTAAGTGAAAACATGCAATGCTTGGTTTTCTGTTTCTGCATTAGTTTGCTTAGGTTAATGGCCTCCAGTTGCATTCATGTTGCTACAAAGGACATGATTTTGTTCTTTTTTATGGCTGCATTTAGTATTCCATGGTGTATAACAGAGTAGTAGTTCTTAAAGAAGACTAGCATATCAAAAACTCTAAGGCTTTTTTTATTAGAAACAGAATCTCACTATGTTACCCAGGATAGTCTTCAACATCTGGTTTCAAGAAATCCTCCTAGAGTGCAGGATTATAGGCCTAAGATGCTGTGCCCAGCCCCCAGTCAACCTAAGACCATATTTGTTTTATGTTTATTCTTTCCACTAGCCTTCTTCCTTTTTCTATTAATAGCTCCAACAGAGCTAACATTCCTGGGAGAATGAGTATTTACAAAGTTTTTTAAAGCATACATCAGAATCACCTGAAAGACTTATAAAAACAGATTGCCTGACCCCACCTTCAGAGTTTCTTATTCAGTAGGCTTGGGGTGGGGCCTAAGAATTTGCAGGTCTTACAGAGTGACAGGTAATACTGATTCTGCTGGTCCAAGGACCACACTTTGAGAATCATTAACTTTAAAATACTAGGGATACAAAAGAGTAGTGATTTCAACCAACTTAGAGAGTCTCAACATATGGCAGAAAAGAGTATACTAACTGATGTGAGATCAATGTAGCAGAAAAATCTGGGAACAGAAAAGAGTCACGGTGGGAGATATTTTCATACAAAAGAGAAGTGTTCCGGAAAGGACAACTTAGTAAAAAGGTACTTGATTTCTGCCAGAGGCAAATGAAATCACAGTATCAGATTCAGCTGTCTATAGGCAGAATAGTTCTAATCTGAATAAGACAGCTAGATATAGAGAGTATTCCCTTGGGCAGAAGTGAAAGTTCGCCAACATAACCAGGGTACAGTAAATCTGAAAGGGTACAGTAAAAACCTGATCATTGTATAATCATCATATATGATCATTATATGCCCTAATTCCCTTATGGAACAATGAAAGTCACCATGGGGTAGCCTTTTGCTTTGGATGACTAGGAAAACACCAGAGAAGATGAAGACTCATAGCAACACCCTAACCAGGTAACAGATTAGGATTCAGTGATTGCAAAGTTGGCAGGAAAAAAAAAAAAGAAAGAAAGAAAAAGAAGGAAAAAAGCTACTAGAAAGAAAGAAGTTAATATAAGGTTGCTGCCAAACAGGGGCTAGGTTAGACAAGGTAGACTTCCTGTCTTTCACTGACATTTAGAGTATGAGTCTCAGGACCATGAGCTTCCACTGCTCAAATTTCAGCATTCTTGCATTGATACATTTTAGGGAAAATGACAATGAAGGATGAAAAACATCTGAAGTCCTGACTCAGCCCCTGCCAAATCTGTCACTAGTTACAAAAATAGAAAGGATTAATATTGAGAATCTACAAAGAACTTAAACAAATTTATAAGAAAAAAACAAACAAACACATCAAAAAGTGGGCAGAGGATATGAACAGACACTTCTCGAAAGAAGACATTTATGCGGCCAACAAACATATGAAAAAAAGCTCATCATCACTGGTCATTAGAGAAATGCAAATCAAAACACAATGAGATACCATCTCACACCAGTTAGAATGGGAATCATTAAAAAGTCAAGAAACAACAGATGCTGGAAAGGATGTGGAGAAATAGGAACACTTTTACACTGTTGGTGGGAGTGTAAATTAGTTCAACCATTGTGGAAGACAATGTGGCGATTCCTCAAGGATCTAGAACCAGAAATGCCATTTGACCCAACAATCCCATTACTGAGTATATACCCAAGGATTATAAATCATTCTACTATAAAGATACATGCACCCGTATGTTTATTGCAGCACTGTTCACAATAGCAGAGACTTGGAACAAACTCAAATGCCCATCAATGACAGACTGGATAAAGAAAATGTGACACACATATACCATGGAATACTATGCAACCATAAAAAAGGATGAGTTCATGCCCTTTGCAGGGACATGGATGAAGCTGGAAACCATCATTCTCAGCAAAATAGCACAGGAAACCAAACACCACACGTTCTCACTCATAAGGGGGAGTTGAACAATGAGAACACATGGACACAGGGAGGGGAATATCACACACTGGGGTTTGATGGGGGGTCGGGGGCTAGGGGAGGGATAGCATCAGGAGAAATACCTAATGTAGATGACAGGTTGATGGGTGCAACAAACCACCATGACACATGTATACCTACGTAACAAACCTGCACGTTCTGCACATGTATCCCAGAACTTAAAGTATAATAAAAAATAAATAAATATAAAAGAAAAATAGATTGGTGAATTGCACATATAGTCTACCATACACTTCTAATGATCGTACATTACAAGGGTCTCTGATTTGGAGCTGGGTGATGTCAAGAACTACAGAGCCAGATGGGCCACTGTAGGCTTCTCACCAAGTTGGCCCCTGTAACATTTTATTGATGCAATCATCAAAGTTACCCATACTTAGAAGGGCATTTTTGCTCAGTTTTTAAGTGGTAGCTATTTCAAAAGCATGTGCAAAAATAGGTGCTCCAGTTCATGGTAGTGTCAGCACCAGCAGTAAAACAACACCTGCCATACAGCTTTGGAAAGCATCCAACATCTAAAAGAAAAGTATGTGTGCCTTTATTTCATGGAGATTCATTTGAAGATAGTCAAGGTCCAGAACCTTGCATTGGGAGATGGTAATGCCTTTCCACATGCATTGGGAGATGGTAATACCTGGAAAAAAACTGACAGTATGTGGTACATTACAAACTTGAACGTGTAGTCCTCACAAATAAATATGGAGGCAAAGATGAAGACCATCTGGTAGCAGTGAAAACTGGAAATTGTGGCATTCTGTGCATCCCATCTGTCCAGATAGCAGAGGTAGAATATTATTTTTGTCCAGTAAAACTAAAACAAATGAAACACTATTGGATCCTGAGCTAGGAGATAGCCCATTTAGCTCCCTTCCGGCTGTAGAATCAGAAGTGAATTAATTCATCCAAGTAAACAGAAGGGGACTCAAGGCAAATCCTTGGCACTCTGTTTCCAAAAACACTCTTCATTGGCTAATTCTCAGGCTCAATAGATTTGTTTTTATTTGCGAATGAGTAAAACAAAAACATACCAAGTGAATCAGACACAGGGAAGAGACCCAAAAGAAGAAATGTACATTGAATACTTTAGAAAACTATTTGGCAAACTTAATAGCATCCTTGAAACAAGACCAGAAAGCCCATAGAGAGAGAAGAAACTGAAAATAAAGCAGCATAGGACAAGAGTGAGATGCAAGATTATAAAGTAGTAGATGAGACTCTTTCCTTAAGTAAATTTTATTGCTACTTCATTATCTTTTTTCCCATATGTGTAAAATATGTTAAATAAAATACTATTTCTGATATCAACCCATCAAAGAGTTGAATCAGAGCTGAGGTTTTTCTCTACATTTTCTGTGCAAACTTTCTTTTCTTCTTTCTCAGTTGTTTGGTGAAATACCTATCTATATTTCTCTTTAAACAAAGATGCTGAATAGAGAAAGTTCAGAGAGAATGAGATATTTTTCAAGCTCCTCCTTCTGCCCATTTTAAAACAGTATAAAATCACTCTACTGCTCTTAGAGAAATGGCAATGAGCAGGGCTTGGAAAGGCTCACCAACCACACTCCTCTCCACATAGGTCTGCATTTGCTCCTCTGCTGCTGCCCGTGGGAGGTGTAAATCTTAGCAAGATTAATAGACCTCATTGGTGATTATGAGCCTTCACTACGACTGATCATATAACTCTTCTGTTTTTTCCATTTTCACTTGCCTTAGGGACTTGAAAGTTTTCTGTGTATAGGTAGGTGGAGACAGAGGAGGGTTAACATGAACCAATTCAAACAGTGGCCATAACGCTTCTCACTCAACCTCACACTCCATATCGGATCCTCTGGATTCCTTGTCAGCTCCATCATCAATAAACATGTGATACCTAAGCACTTACCACCAAGCTACAACCTTAGTCAACAGCTATATAACTGGTCTATCTGCCTTCGTCTTTGTCCTGCTGAGTCTGTTCTCACAGAGCAGCTAAATTGATGTTTTAAAAACTAAGCTCACTAAATCTCTCCTCTGCTTAAGCCCTTTAGTGCTTCCCAACTCACTTCAAATAAAAGCCCAGGGCCTCTGTACTTGCTGTTTACTCTGGAAAGAATATTCTTGCCCCAGGCTTAACCTTGACTCACTCCCTCAACTCCTTCAGGTCTTTCCTCAGTTTCTAAGAGAGGCTTCCCCTGACCCCCATTTCAAAATGCTAAAATGTCCCACTTACACTCGTGTTCTTTCTTCCTGTCTTTATTTTTTCCATAGTACTTATTACACCCTTTATAAATGTTAAACCACAATGAAGGACTAAGGCAAGGGTCTGAATCAGTCAAGGTTTATTGAGCCAGAGTTTCTGTGACCTGTGCTCTCTGAAGAGGTTTTCAGGAGGCTCCATATTCATACATTTCTTTGAGGAGGAGAAGACGTGTGGGAAGAGAGGGTTAAGCAGTGAGGAAAATGGCTACATTTTTGTGAGACTTTAATTAGTACCCAGTAAATCTACTTTTACATAAAGTAAGGTAAACATTCCAAGAAAACGGGAGTAAAAGAAGAATAAATTATGCAGATGTCTCAAGGCAGATGAAGGAACCATTTATATCATCTTGTCTTTGTTCTGCACCTGGGAAGATAAGCTTGTAATATACATTATCAGTGTGAAATCTTAAAGACTTTCGTTTTAGGAGCTAGACTTCAACTGCAAAGCTGAAGTTAAAGTTGACATTTCCTTGTTTTAGGGGAGAATATATATTTTGAAAGGCTCTGAGGCCGGAAAAGGATTTACTTATGAACAGTTAATGAGGCAGTCATCTGAGATGTATGAGGCTTTCTACCCTTCTGTGGAGATCTGACCAATGTGTAATGCTTTGACATAAGGTTAGGAAGTAACAGATGTCCATTTGGGAAAAGAATGGCAGTGTTGTAAGACTCGTTCTCCAGGCTTAACTTTCCTTTTGGCATAACAAGTTTGATGGTCCTGAGAAACTGTTTTTGTTGTTGTTGTTGTTGTTGTTGTTGTTGTTCTTTCGCAAAATACGCATTTCTTTTGGTCTATCTCCTCTCACTGGAATGAAAGTTTAATGAGGGCAAGGATTTTTCTCTGTTTTGTGTATTGCTATGTCCCTAGTGCTGAAAACAGTTCTCATAATAGACGTTTCATAAATTTTTGTTGAAAAAATAGTTTCAAGATAGTCTTCATTTTACTATTCTGTGTTTTTTTAATTTTTGCACATTGGGCATGTATTGCTTATATAATCGAAATTATTAAAATAAGTATAAGGAAAGTCATACACAACACATAGCTATATATAACTTTCTCCAAAGACATTACAAATAAAATAGGAAATTCTGGGAAAATATTGCAGGTCCAGAAAATTTTAATATTTCCAGGTTTAGTACCTTAATTATTCACTTATTAACTTGAAATATATTAGTGATTTCTCCGTCTTGTCTATGAAGCTCTTTCATCTCAGATATACATTTTGATGAATATAAATTTCAAAAAATATTAGAAAGGAAGTATAAAAATTTGTTATTTTATTTGGAAAAATAGAACAGGATAAGAAATACACAACTAGCAAGCCAGTGGCCCACCTTTAAGCCTCCAATAATTTTTATGGATTTAAGAAGCTACAAATAACATCAATTTTATAGTAGCAATAACCAACAAAGGAAGAGAGCTTCAAATGAAAACAGCAGAAAATTAAATTGGTTCCCTTGGTATTTGATCTAAAGTGAGATAACTTTGTTGACAGAAGGTTTTTAATTTGTCTGTTCACCCACCCACTTGTCTTTCTTTAGCAAAGATGACCCAGGGGCTGAGGTTGTCCTTAAAACTTAATTCATTTGGTTTTTTCCTGGCCATCAGTCACATGTGCATGTGGAAAAAGAAGCAAAAGAACATTGAGTTTTCATATAAAGCAAAACAGAAAAATTGACTTTCTTTTTCAATTGCGCAACTTATTGAGAAACTGATTACCTGGTGTGAATTTGGGCAAATGTATTCCTTAACTGATGATCAATGTACTAAAATCCTCCAGTGGGAACATACTGCCTCTGCTCTTCGTTCTAGCCTCTACACTATATGTTGTACAACTTGCCGTGCATTACCAGTTGCTCCTCTCAGAGAATCCCCTGTCCCTGAAGTTCACTGACCTTCATCTGACCACAAATGTCACTTCTGTCCTTTTAACGGATCTGCTGTCCTGACTCATCCTGCTGGTGACTAGTATGTGTATATTTGCTCATGTTGGAATTTCTTTCATGTGGTTTGATAAATATCAACTCTCTGCTTTGCTTGATTCATAAACTAACTGCAAAATAAGACCAAAAATATTTAAGCATTATCCTCTTTTGAGTGTGAGCTGTAATCAGTGACTGAGAGTATAGAAAAGAGGGGTAAAGAGAGTAACTTTACAATGGCTAAATCTAGAAAACACTGTCTTGGCCAGGGGTTCAAGATTTATATCATCAGTCATTACTCCTGTAGATAGCATGTACCATGAAATGATGTGATGAGAACAGCACATCACTTCTGTGATATTCTTCCCCAAAATTCAGAATCTGTCTAACTGTGAGAAAAACATTAAACAAAATCAGACTGAACATTTTACAAAATACCTGGCCATCTCAAAACTGTAAATAGGCCAGGCATGGTGGCTCACACCTGTAATCCTAGCACTTTGGGAGGCCAAGGTGGGCAGATCACCTGAAGTCAGGAGCTCAAGACCAGCCTGGCCAACATGGTGAAATGCTGTCTCTACTAAAAATACAAAAATAAGCTGGGTATGGTGGTGTATACCTGTAATCCCAGCTACCCAGGAGGCTGAGGCAGCAGAATCACCTGATCCCCAGAGGCAGAGGTTGCAGTGAGCCAAGATCGTGCTACTGCACTCCAGCCTGGGTGACAGAGTGGGACTCCATCCTAAAAAAAAAACAAAAACAGTAAGTAATAAAGAACAAGAAACAAAATTGATCCTGGAACAGAAAACAAGCGTTAGTGGAAATAATAGTGAAATCTAATAAAGCCTGGAATTTAGTTAATAATTTTGTACCAACGTTGGTTTCTTAGTTGTGACAAAATTACCATGGTAATGTAATATATTAAGAATAGGGGAATCTGTGTCAGCAGTATTCCAGAATACTATATACTACCTTTTCAACTCTTCTGTTCAATCTAAAAGTGAGGGGGAAAAAAAGGAACCAATTAGGCAGATAACTAGGACAAGTCCTCCACAGAATTCTTTTTTTGTCAACAAAAGAACAGCCTGAAACATTAGACTTCAAGCATAGATAAGGAGGCAAGGTCCACCATAAAGATGCCTTTTCTGTAACTAGCAAGGGTTACATATACACAGTGGGCTTCAGTGAGTACATTTGTTTCCTTTTTGGACATACTCAGGTAAGGGAGTTTGCACAGGGGAAGGGGGAGGGGAGGTTGCTTGAAACATGTCTAAGAGGAGTAACACAGAACCCAGCAATGGGGAATTCTGCCCCCTTACACACATTCAGTAAGGGAAATTAAACAACATGGGGTAACTTAAGCTGAGTTCAGGGACAGGGAGGAGCTGACAAGAATTCACACTTCATGCAAATGAAACACCTACTCCCAACCAGTTTTTAGAGTCTTATGTAAATGAAATATCTTGCCCTACTAGCCTGTTTATAAGAGACTTAGTATTCGGCTGTAAAATGACAACCCTCTTTTGGGTCACCTCTCCATGGTGGAGAACTTTCTTCTTTCGCTTATTCAACTTTTACTCCAACCTCATCCTTTCTGTCTATGCCCCTTAATTTTCTTGGTCATGAGACAAAGAATTCTGGGTAATACTTCATGAGAGACTACTACATTGTGGTGCATTGGTAAGACTGCAACAAAAGCATTCAGAAATTTTAAAAATTCGTTAAAAATAGTCAAACAGATAAAAATAATAATATTCCTTTTATTGCTGATAAAGCATAGTCTGCATGACATGGCTTAGGTGCAGGGTACCAATAGAGTTTTGAATTACAAAATGAGAAATAGGCAGGCTCACCTGAGTACAGGCAGCATGGAACACTGCAGTCTTGACCCAGATGGGGCCTGACTGTTTAAACAACTTGGAGGGGCAGATCAGAATGGGTGCTTTCTACAGGTAACCAGCTCCAAAGAGAAGTGAAGGGGCTGAACTATACATTCCTGGTTTCTCTTCCAAACTCATCAAGGGTAAGCCACTCTTCGGTTCCTGGAGAAGAGTGAGAGGACAGAGATAAACCCAGAGTTTAAAGCTAATTGAGTTGCCTGGAATGAAGCAGCCATGGGGAAGGAGTGTTCTCTCCTGACATTTCCCCAGTTTTTTATCTCTTAGCAATTTGAGCTTAATGATTCAGACGAGAGTCAATGTAAGGTGTGGTTATTTCCTTTAGAGGAAGAGATAAGCAGTTTCTACCAATGGTCCTCCTCCCACTTTCATGAGGCTACTGCACCATATAAACTTCTTCTTTTGTGGGAATCCACCTGAGCCCCTTGATAGGCAGTGTTAATTTTGCCCTGAAAATGCACTCAAATGCTCCTGAGTAACTCCTCAATTAACATAACTCTCAGGCCACTCACTCCAAGACTGAAAATTTTCTCCTTATTCTATTACTCATCCATATTATGTCCAGTCACATTTCCCACAAAAGCCTACCAGAAGGACTTCCAGTTTTACCTCCAACAGGTAAGGAGTGTGGAAGTCATCACACCTGTCCTTACAACAAGAAAAAGCTAAACATACTGAAAGTCAATGACTTTTTTTGGATCAATAAGAGAACTGAGGTCACAGGGAAAATCACCCTCAAATCTGGAAAGACAGGTGAATCCAGAGATTCACAGATGAGATGCATTATTAATATTTAATCAAAATATTATAAAATGCCTCACCTCCTCCTTGCCCTTTCATCACACCTGAAGGGCTATAATATAATCACAGTGAATCACAGGTGAAAAGCTGCAAGACCCAGACTCTCTCTCTTCAAGGAGTTCTTACAGAAGCCCAATATCAACAGGGAAGACAAATACAAGGACATTAGAGGACTCTGAAGCCTTTAATACCTATAACTACAGCAAAAAATAAACACACTGCCAATTTTAGTCTAATTAACATAAAACCTCACACCAACAGCCTACTTAACCTGTTTGTATTATTCAACATATCACATGTGGCTTTCAACAAAAAAATTACAAGTCATGCTAAGAGCCAAGAAAAACACAGTCTAAAGAGAAAGCAACCAGCAGCACCAGATTCAGATATAACACAGATGTTCTAATAATCAGTCAGGGAATTTAAAATAACTACGATAATATGTGAAGGGTTCTGATGGCAAAAATAGACTACATACAAGAACAGATAAGTAGTATAAGCACAGACATGGACACCCTACAAAGATTCAAAAGGAAATACTAGAAATCAAAAACGCTGAAGAATATCTTTAAGGGGTTTATCAGGACATGAGACAGGGCCAGGGAAATAATCAGTGAGCTTAGAGATAGATCAATTGAAACTTCCCAAGCTGAAATACAAAGAGAAAAAAGAATGAAAAATTTAAAACCCAGAACAAAGCAACCAAGAACTGTGAGAGAATTTCAAAAGTTGTAACATAGGTGTAAATAGAATACCAGAAGAAGAAAGACAGAATGGAGCAGAAAAAATATTTGAAGTAATAATGGCTGAGAGTTTTCCAAAATTATTCACAGACAACATACCACAGATCCAGGAAACCTAGAGAAGACCAAGAAAGATAAATATCTAAAAATCCACACCTAGACATTTTATATTCAAACTGCAGGAAACCAAAGACAAAGAAAAATCTTGAAAGAAACCGGAAGAAAAAAATCACTTTACCTATCTTTAGAAGAACACAGATAAGAATTACAGTAAACTTCTCATCAGAAAAAAACATACAAGCAAGATGAGAGCAGATTGTAATACTCAAAGTGTTGAAGGGAACATAATCTAGAATCCTATATCCAGTCAAATTATCCTTCAAAAGTAAGGGAGAAATAAAGACTTTCACAGAGAAGGAAAAACTGAGGGAACTCCCTAATAGCAGAAGATTTGAATGACAATAAATGTTTTATTTTAAAAGTGTGTCATAGAAAAAGAAAGTGAAAAATGATATGGATCAAAGACTTGAGTCTACATAAAGCAAGAACATTAGAGAAAGAATGAATGAAACTAAAATAAAAGTTTTTAGTTTTTTATTCTTAATTGATCTAAAAGGTAACTACTTAATGGATAAGACAGACAGTGTATTGGGTGAGTATAGCATATGAGTAAGTGAAGTGAAATACAGCATTGTCATAAGAGATAAGAAGCAGAAATTGGGAATATTCTAAGATACTTGTGGTACATGTGATGTAGAATAATCTTATTTGAAGGTAGAGTTAAATTAGTTAAAAATGTATATTGGAAACTCTAGTGCTACCACTAAAAGCATTTTTTAAAGTAATATAATTGACATGTTAAGAGAAGAGATAAAGAGAAAGCATATTGGCCGGGTGCGGTGGCTCATGCCTGTGATCCCAGCACTTTGAGAGGCCGAGGTGGGCAGATCATGGGGTCAAGAGATGGAGACCACCCTGGCCAACATGATGAAACCACATCTCTACTAAAAATACAAAAATTAGCTGGGTGTGGTGGTGCGTGCCTGTAGTCCCAGCAACTCAGGAGTCTGAGGCAGGAGAATCACTTGAACCCAAGAGTCAGAGGTTGCAGTGAGCCGAGATCATTCCATTGCACTCCAACTGGGGCAACAAGCGCGAAACTCTGTCTCAAAACAAAACAAAAAAAAGAAAAGAAAGAAAATCGAAGGAAGGGAGGGAGGGAGGGAGGGAGGGAGGGAGGGAGGAAGGAAGGAAGGAAGGAAGGAAGGAAGGAAAGAAGGAAGGAAGGAAGGAAGGAAGGAAGGAAGGAAGGAAGGAAGGAAGGAAGGAAGGAAAGAAAGAAGGAAGGAAGGAAGGAAAGAAAGAAAGAAAAAGGAAGGAAGGAAAGAAAGAAAGAAAAAGGAAGGAAGGAAGGAAGGAAGGAAGGAAGGAAGGAAGGAAGGAAGGAAGGAAGGAAGGAAGGAGGGAGGGAGGGAGGGAGGGAGGGAGGGAGGGAGGGAGGGAGGGAGGGAGGAAAGAAAAGAAAGAAAGAAAGAAAGAAAGAAAGAAAGAAAGAAAGAAAGAAAGAAAGAAAGAAAGAAAGAAAGAAAGAAAGAAAGAAAGAGAAAGAAAGAAAGAAAGAAAGAAAGAAAGAAAGAAAGAAAGAAAGAAAGAAAGAAAGAAAAGAAAGAAAGAAAGAAAGAAAGAAAGGACATTAATTAAAACCAAATAAGGCAGACAAGGTGGAAATGGGAAGAAACAAATAATAAATGCCATGAACAAAAATGTTACAAACAAGGTGGGTATTAGTCCAACTATGTCAAAGTTACTTTTAATGGAACTAATCTAATATACCAATTAAAGGAGATTGTCAAAATGACTTTTTTAATAAGACCCAAATAACTGTTGTCTATAAGGAACCCACCTTAAATATAAATACTCAGATAGGCTAAAAGTAGAGGGATAGAGAAAGACATATATACTGAGACTATTAAAAAGAAAGCTGGAGGCCAGCCATAGTGGCTCACACTTGTAATCCCAGCATTTCATAAGGCCAAGGCAGAAGGATCACTTGAGGCCAGGAGTTCAAGACCAACCTGGACAACATAGTGAGACATTTTGTACCTAACAATGAAACATTGAAATATGTAAGGCAAAAACTGATAGAACTGAAAGGAGAAATAGACAAGTGCACTGTTATATTTAGAGAATTTAACAGCTGTCTTTCAGTAATTGATAGAACAAACTGGCAGAAAATCAGTATGAATATAGTTGACTTGGAGAGTACTATCAGTCAACTTAATCTAACAGACATTTATAGGCTATTCTACCTAGCAACAGCAGAATATACATTCTTTTCAACTTCACATGGAAAATTCAGCAAGATAGGCCACATTCTTGGCCATAAAGCACATCTTAAAATGTTTTTAAGAAATAAATTCTACACAAGTATGTTCTTTGGTCACAGTGGAATTAAACTAAATATCAAGAACAGCAAAATAGTTGGGAAATCCCTAGATAGTTGGAGATTAAGCAAGACACATCTAAATAATAATGAGTCAAAAAATAAGACTCAAGAGAAATTAAAAAGGTTTTTGTCTAAATTAAATTGAAAATAAAATTTGTCAAAATTTATGGAATGTAGTGAAACATGTATGCATTAAGTTTATATATTACAAAAAGAAGAAAATCTAAAATCAATCATCTAAGTTTTCACTTTACAAAACTAAAGAAGGTAGAGCAATTTCAGCCTAAAACAAAAAAGAAATACTAAAAATTAAAACATAAATAATAAAATTGAAGATAAGAAAACAATTAAAAAATCAAAAAGCCAGTTCTTTGCAAATTTCAATAAAATCAATAAACCACTTGTTAGGTTAATCAAGACAAAAGACAGAAGACACAAATTGCAAACATCAAAAATTGAAGAAGGATCATCACTACTGTGTCCATGGACATTAAGAAGGGTCATAAAGGAATATCCACAAATTTGATAATTTAGATGAAATGTACTAGTTCTTTGAAAGACACAAACCACGACACTAAGAGGAATAAATAATCTAAATTCACCAAATCTATTAAATAAACTAATAATTAATAACCTTCCCTAGAAAGAAAGTGTCTGGCCCAGATGAGTTTACTGGTTAATTGTACTAAGCAGTTAAGAAAGAAATGATACAATTCTTCATACTGTCTTCTAGAAGTGAGAAGCAGAAGGAACACTTTCTAACTCATTCTATGAGGTCAGCATTACCTTAATATCATAACAAGATAAAGCTATCACAGAAAGAACTACAGACCAATAGATCTCATGAACATAGATTAAAAATCCTCAACAAAATATTAGCTAATTGAATCCAACAATGTATTTTTTAGAAAACTGTACACCAGAAACAAGTGAGATTTATTCTACGTATGCAAGACTTATTCAACATTTAAACATCAACCAATGTAAACCACCACATCAGTAGGCTAAGGAATAAAAATCAATGATCTTACCAATTGATGCAGAAAAGCAATTGACAAAATCTAATGCCTGTTCATAATAAAAACTTCCAGGAATATTAGAGAACTTCCTCAACTTGATAAAGAATATCTATAAAAACCTACCATAGCAGCATACTTAATGGTAAGAAATTGAATGTTTTTCCCCTAAGTTCAGGAACAAGACAAGATGTCTTCTCCCAACATTTCTATTCAACATATTACTGGAAGGCCTAGCTAGCAAAATGATAAGAAAAAGAAATAGAAGGTATACAGATCAGGTTGGAAGAAATAAAACTGTCTTTGTTTTCAGATAACATGATTGTCTATGTAGGAAATCTGAAAAAAAGTCAACAAAAAAAAAACCTGGAACTCATAAGGGAGTATAGCAAGGTTGCAGGATACAAGGTTAATACACAAAAGTCAATCTTGCCTTTCATACATACCAGCAATGAGCAATTGAAATTCTAATTTTTAATACCAACTACAAATGACAAAAAAAATGAAATCAAGTGTAAGTTTATCAAATATGTTCAACAGTGAACTTAAAACTCAACAAGACAAAATAAACAATTCTATTACAAAATGGGCAAAAGTTTTAAACTGTTTATTTTCATCTTGTTGATGAAACAAATCCTCAACAGTGAGCTGTTGGGATTTATTTTCCTATGATATTCACTTAAACTTAAGATGGGACATCTTAAGAACAAACTTAGGTGACTATCATAGGAAGTTGATATCAGTAACTTACTGATCTGCGAAAAGAACGTATTACTCACAAAATCGTGTCTGCTTTCATACTATTGAGATGGATAACACCACCCATGAGGCAATCTTTTCTCTATAATCTACCCCCCTCCCCTGCTGCACCCACTTCTTAAGTCTGAGTACCTGACCTGGACCTACTGAGGCACTCTTGGTGCCCCTATATATGGACCTAGATAGTTCAAGGTCAACTTGTGACAACCTGCACTCTAAGACTCACTTGTTCAGCACCTCCTGAGACTTTCACTTTTGCTTAAGGTACTAAATACTGAGGATTCTCTCATTCAATCCCCATTCTATACTTCTAATTAAAGAGGTTAGAAGCTGCAACCACAATCTACCAGACTCCCTTGAAGCAAGGGTTCTTGATGCAAATTAGGTTCCACCAAATATATGAACTCTGGTGAGATTGGAAAAAAAAAAAAACCATAAAGCAGAGGTCATCTTCTATGACTATTAGCTGGTGTTTCTTGACAAAAAATTTGGAACTGTGCATCTTCCTTGAACAGAGTTTCAGTGCTTATTTTCTAGTTTTCTAGGTATGAAAAGCAAGTATAATGGTGGCAATAGCTTCCTGCTTCTAACATAACTCTAAGTGTGATATCGGAGGTGGAAGCATTCTCAGTGGACTAGCATTATATCGTCCTACAAATTTTCTTAGAGACCCAACTGAGAACTTAATTATTTTAGCACTTCTAATAACCTTCAAATCACTTATATATTTCACCAGTTCTAAGATTTATGTTGCTTTTTCCTATGTTACCTTTTTGAATTTGGAATACATTTTGTAATCAATGGCATTATTATAATTGCTGTTAACTATGTAACATTCATGAAACAATTTTTTAAAATTCTTCCACTGAAAAGTTCTATAAAGATCAAGAAAACACTAGCATCAACACACTTTAGTTCTAATGAAATAGGCAATTTCAAATATAATACACCTAGAGCTATCTCTCAATATTGCTGATGCATTCACAAGAATCTGGTGTATATTTTGGGGAGGACAATAAATAGCATCCATTTTCCCTGCCCAAGTTTCTTAAGAGTATTTTGTGTTTTGTGTCCTACACTATCAATAAGAGTGGGTAAGACTCATACATCATTTGCTTAGTCTCACGAGTACTGCTCTATCTCTATAACATCTTTTTTCCCAGGTAAAAAGAGCTCCTTGCTTTGGGAAAAAAATCTTAAGTTGTAGTAAACTGTCAGTGTAAAACTCTAATATGACTAGTGCTTAATTGTAAAGCTGTCTGCCTGGGTTATAACAGTTAAAAATAGACACCTACCTGTAAAATGCAGCCACATGGAACAAGATGAATCATGGCAAAGTTCAAAACCCAATTTGAAAAAGCAACATCAAACTAAAAATATGCTAGTCAAAATCATTTTGCTTACCTAGAGCTATCTCTCAATATTGCTGATGCATTCACAAGAAGCTGGTGTATATTTTCGGGGGGGACAATAAATAGCATCCATTTTCCCTGCCCAAGTTATAGATTATTTGTAAAATAATGCCAAAAAATTGTGTAAGGACAGATAAAGGAAGATCAAGATATTAACTTCATCATTAGTAAAGTCTTGATCATAGAACTTGGCTTATGCATGTAGCAAAAATGGGCTTCCTAGTACTAAAACCCAGAATGAGACAGATTTGCCACTTGCCACAGACAGCATTAGATAACCTCATTACTCCACACATAGATCTCTGCCCCTTAAGCATACTGTGTGAAATGTGGTTTTTGCAGGCAGCAGTCTTCCAAGAATAAGGAAGAAAAATGAAGTGAGACTGATGTGCCCTGTTACTTTCTAAATCTCAACAATGTTCACAAAATAAGAAAAAAGGAGAGAAGCAAATAAATGACAAGAACATTGGCTAAAATCTCAGGAAACTGTAATCTTCATAAGGGCAGAAACTTTGTCTCTTTTGTTTAACACCATATTCTTGGCACTCCTGAGCAAACTACTTCCTTCCACTTAGTGAAGCTCAATAATATTAGCCGAATGTTTATTTTAATAGGAATGCGAAAAAAGGTAGATTCACGTCAGCCTCTTTCTTCATAAAAGTAGGCTAAATACAGAATAAGCAAATTGTTTAGCAACATCATTTTTCCCATGAAAAATATCACCAGGAGGGCTGGGAGTGGTGGCTCACGCCGGTAATCCCAGCACTTTGGGAGGCCGGGGCAGGTGGACCACCTGAGGTCAGGAGTTTGAGAACAGCCTGAACAACATGGTGAAACTCCATCTCTACTAAAAAAAAAAAAAAAAAATGCAAACATTAGCCAGGCTTGGTGGTACATGCCTGTAATCCCAGCTACTTAGGAGGCTGAGACAGGAGAATCGCCTGAACCAGGGAGGCAGAGGTTGCAGTGAGCCAAGATTGCACCATTGTACGCCAGTCTGGGCAGTGAGAGCAAAACTCCAAAAAAAAAAAAAAAAGAAAGAAAAAAAAAGAAAATCAATAGAGGAAGAGGAAAGAAACTATCCAGGCATGGTGGTATGCCTGTAGTCCCAGCTAGTCAGGAGGCTGAGGTGGGAGGATCACGTGACCACAAGAAGTCATGGCTGCAGTGAGCCCTGATGGCACCACTGCACTTTAGTCTGGAGGACAGAATGAGATCCTGTCGAAAGAAAGAAAAGAAGAAAAGAAAAGAAAAGAAAAGGAGAGAGAGAGAGGAAGAGAGAAAGAGAGAGAGAAAGGAAAGAAAGAAAGAGAGAGAAAGAAAGAAAGAAAGAAAGAAAGAAAGAAAGAAAGAAAGAAAGAAAGAAAGAAAGAGAGAGAGAGAGAAAGAAAGAAAGAAAGAGAAAGAAAGAAAGAAGAAAGAAAGAAAGAAAAAGAAAGAAAAGAAAAGAAAAGAAAGAAAAAGAAAGAAAGAAAGAAAGAAAGAAAGAAAGAAAGAAAGAAAGAAAGAAAGAAAGAAAGAAGGAAGGAAGGAAGGAAGGAAGGAAGGAAAGAAAGAAAGAAAGAAAAAGAAAGAAAGAAAGAAAGAAAGAAAGAAAGAAAGAAAGAAAGAAAGAAAGAAAGAAAGAAAGAAAGAAAGAAAGAAAGGGAGGGAGGGAGGGAGGGAGGGAGGGAGGGAAGGAAGGAAGGAAGGAAGGAAGGAAGGAAGGAAAGAAAGAGAAAGAAAGAAAGAAAGAAAGAAAGAAAGAAAGAAAGAAAGAAAGAAAGAAAGAAAGAAAGAAAGAAAGAAAGAAAGAAAGAAAGAAAGAAAGAGAAAGAAAGAAAAAAAGAAAAGAAACAAAGAAAAGGAAATGATAGCTTTCACATTGCCAGCAAAGCTGCCAGGATATAATTAAATATTAAAAGTCTTTATACATAGGCCCTGAATGGGAACAGAGGAGATCTACTGGGAAGTCTTAAACAATGTAAACTCTTTGTTTTTTAAAGTATTTTGCTGATTGTCAGCTTAAATTTAGTTAAAGTTCAAGGTAACTTAACCTAAAAGGTTGCAATATCATTTGCCCATTTGGATGTGAGAATAAAGATAGAATGAAACTGGAAAAACACGATGTTGGGCTTTTGGCTTGGGTTTGGTTTTGCTCTTTTTCACTGTGACTATTTGTAACAGATCTGTTTAAATTTTGAAATAATATCAGGGTAAAAATGTAATAATGCTGCTTCTTTCTATTGATAACTAGAAAGTAAGATTGATTCCACATGTAAATTGCCTGATTACATTAGTAATATTTGATATCAAATGGCCAATACATAACAATTTGCTTAGCTATGTTGGTACAGCTAACATTTCCTTTTTTTTATTAATATTTCCTGACCTTCAATTTTCTGGAAGAGTTTGGGTAGAATTGATAACGTTTATTTTTAAAATGCTCATAAGAATTCATTAATGAAGGCACCTGGGCCAGGAGTTTTCTTTGTGAAGGAGTTTTTAATTAAAATGTAATTGCTTTAATAGATATAGGGCTATTCAAGTTACCTATATCTATTTCTTTTTTATATATACATCCATTAAGCTCTGTGATACATGTGCAGAACGTGTAGGTTTGTTACATAGATATACACTTGTCATGGTGGTTTGCTGCACCCATCAACCCATCATCTACATTAGGTATTTCTCCTAATGCTATCCCCTCCCCTAGATCCCCCACTCACCGGCAGGCCCCGGTGTGTGATGCTCCCCTCCCTGCATCCATGTGTTCTCATTGTTCAACTCCCACTTATGAGTGAGAACATGTGGTGTTTGGTTTTCTGTTCCTGTGTTAGTTGGCTGAGAATGATGGTTTCCAACTTCATCCATGTCCCTGCAAAGGACATGAACTCATCCTTTTTTATGGCTGCATAGTATTCCATGGTATACATGTCACATTTTCTTTATTCAGTGTACCACTGATGGGCATTTGTGTTGTTTCCAAGTCTTTGCTATCGTGAACAGTGCTGCAATAAACATACGTGTGCATGTGTCTTTATAGTAGAATGATTTCTAGTCCTTTGGCTATATACCCAGTAATGGGATTGCTGGGACAAATGGTATTTCTGGTTCTAGGTCCTTGAGGAATTGCCACATTGTCTTCCACAATGGTTACACTAATTAACCCTCCCACCAACAGTATAAAAGTGTTCCTATTTCTCCAAATCCTTTCCAGCATCTATGGTTTCCTGACTTTGTAATGAGTGCCTTTCTAACTGGCATGAGATGGTATTCACTGTGGTTTTGATTTGCATTTCTTTAATGACCAGTGATGATGAGCTTTTTTTCCTATGTTTGTTGGCCACATAAATGTCTTCTTCTGAGAAGTGTCTGTATGTATCTTTCACCCACTTTTCGACGGGGTTTTTTCTTGTAAATTGTTTAAGTTCCTTGTAGATTCTGGTATTAGCCTTTTATCAGATGGATAGATTGCAAAATTTTCCCCCATTCTGTAGGTTTCCTGTTCACTCTGATGATAGTTTCTTTTGCTGTGCAGAAGCTCTTTAGTTTAATTAGATCCCATTTGTCAATTTTGGCTTTTGTTGCCATTGCTTTTGGTGTTTTAGTCATAAAGTCTTTGCCCATGCCTATGTCCTGAATGGTATTGCCTAGGTTTTCTTCTAGGGTTTTTATGATTTTAGGTCTTATGTTTATGTCTTTAATCCATATTGAGTTAATTTTTGCATAAGATGTAAGGAAGTGGTCCAGTTTCAGTTTTCTGCATATGGTTAGCCAGTTTTCCCTATTTAATAAATAAACACCATTTATTAAATAGGGAATCCATTCCCCATTGCTTGTTGTTGTCAGGTTTATCAAATATCAGATGTTTGTACGTGTGTGGTGTTATTTCTGAGGGCTCTGTTCTGTTCCATGGTCTATGTATCTGTTTTGGTACCAGTACCATGCTGTTTTGGTTACTGTAGCCTTGTAGTATAGTTTGAAGTCAGGTGGTGTGATGCCTCCAGCTTTGTTATTTTTGCTTAGGATTATCTTCACTATACAGGCTGGTTTTGTTGTTGTTGTTGTTCCATACGAAATTTAAAGTAGCTTTTTTCTAATTCTGTGAAGAAAGTCAATGGTAGCTTGATGGGGATAGCATTGAATCTATAAATTACTTTGGGTAGTGTGGCCATTTTCACGATATTGATCCTTCCTATCCATGAGCATGGAATGTTCTTCCATTTGTTTGTGTCCTCTCTTATTTCCTTGAGCAGTGGTTTGTAGTTTGCCTTGAAGAGGTCCTTCACATCCCTTGTAAGTTGTAATCCTAGGTGTTGTATTCTTTTTGTAGCAAATGTGAATGAGAGTTCACTCATGATTTGGCTCTCCATCTATTATTGGCATATAGGAATGCTTGTGATTTTTGCACATCGATTTTGTATCCTGAGACTTTGCTGAAGTTGCTTATCAGCTTAAGCAGATTTTGGGCTAAGACGATGGGGTTTTCTAAATGTACAATTAGGTCATGTGCAAACAGTGGGGTTTTCTAAATATACAATCATGTCATCTGTAATCAGAGACAATTTGGCTTCCTCCCTTCCTATCTGAATACTCTTTATTTCTTTCTCTTGCCTCATTGGCCTGGCCAGAACTTCCAACACTATCTTGAATAGGAGTAGTGAGAGCGAGCATCTTTGTCTTGTGCTGTTTTTCAAAGAGAATGCTTCCAGCTTTTGCCCATTCAGTGTGATATTGGCTGCGGATTTGTCATAAATAGTTCTTATTATTTTGAGATACTTTCCATCCATACCTAATTTATTGAGAGTTTTCAGCATGAAGGGGTGTCAAATTTTATCGAAGGTCTTTTCTACATCTATTGAGATAATCATGTGGTTTTTGTCACTGGTTCTGTTTATGTGACGGATTACGTTTATTGATTTGCACATGGTGAACTAACCTTCCATCCCAGGGATGAAGCTGACTTCATCATGGTGAATAAGCTTTTTGATGTGCTGCTGGATTCTGTTTGCCGGTATTTTATTAAGGATTTTTGCATCGATGTTCATCAGGGATATTGGCCTGAAATTTTCTTTTTTTGTTGTGTCTCTGCCAGGTTTTGGTATCAGGATGATTATGGCCTAATTAAATAAGGTGGGGAGGAGTCCTTCTTTTTTTATTGTTTGGAATAGTTTCAGAAGGAATGGTACCAGCTCCTCTTTGTACCTCTGGTAGAATTTGGCTTGAATACATCTGGTCCGGGGCTTTTTTTGGTTGGTCGGCAATTAATTACTACCTCAATTTCAGAACTTTTTATTGGTCTATTCAGGGATTCAACTTCTTCCTGGTTTAGTCTTGGGAGGGTGTATATGTCCAGGAATTTATCCATTTCTTCTAGGTTTTCTAGTTTATTTGTGTAGAGGGGTTTACAGTATTCTCTGATGGTAGTTTGTGTTTCTGTGGGATCAGTGGTGATATCCCCTTTATCATTCTTTATTGTGTCTATTTGATTCTTCTCTCTTTTCTTCTTTATTAGCCTGGCTAGTGGTTTATTTTGTTAATCTTTTCAAAAACCAGCTCCTTGATTCACTGATTTTTTGAAAGGTTTTTTGTGTCTCTATCTCCTTCAATTCTGCTCTGATCTTAGTTATTTCTTGTCTTCTGCTAGCTTTTGAATTTGTTTGCTCTTGCTTCTCTAGTTCTTTTAATTTTGATGTTAGGGTGTTGATTTTAGATCTTTCCCACTTTCTCCTGTGGGCATTTAGTGCTATAAATTTCCCTGTACACGCTGCTTTAGCTGTATGCCGGAAATTCTGGTATGTTGTGTCTTTGTTCTTATTGGTTTCAAAGAACTTATTTATTTCTGCCTTAATTTCATAGTCTACCCAGCAGTCACTCAAGAGCAGGTTGTTCAGTTACCATGTAGTTGTGTAGTTTTGAGTGAATTTCTGAATCCTGAGTTCTAATTTGATTGCACTGTGGTCTGAGAGATTTTTTTGTCATGATTTCCGTTCTTTTGCATTTGCTGAGGAGTGTTTTACTTCCAATTATGTGGTCAATTTTAGAATAAGTGCACTGTGGTACTGAGAAGAATGTATATTCTGTTGACTTGGGGTGGAGAGTTCTGTAGATGTCTATTGGGTCTGCTTGGTGCAGAGCTGAGTTCAAGTCCTGAATATCCTTGTTCATTTTCTGTCTTGTTGATCTGTCTAACATTGACAGTGGGGTGTTAACATCTCCCACTATTATTGTGTAGGAGTCTGAGTCTCTTTGTAGGTCTCTAAGAACTTGCTTTATGAATCTGAGTGCTTCTGTATTGGGTACATATATATTTAGGAGAGTTAGCTGTTCTTGTTGCATTGATCCATTTACCATTATGTAATGCCCTTCTTTGTCTGTTTTGATCTTTGTTGGTTTAAAGTCTGTTTTATCAGAGACTAGGATTGCAACCCCTGGTTTTTTTTTTATTTGCTTCGTAAATATTCCTTCATCCTTTTATTTTGAGCCTAAGTGTGTTTTTGCATGTGAGATGGGTCTCCAGAATACAGTACAATGGTGGCTCTTGACTCTTTATCCAATTTGCCAGTCTGTGCCTTTTAATGTAGCCCATTACATTTAAGGTTAATATTGCTATGTGTGAATTTGATCCTGTCATTATGATGTTAGCTGGTTATTTTGCCCATTAGCTGATGCAGTTTCTTCATAGTGTCGATGGTCTTTACAATTTGGTATGTTTTTGCAGTGGCTGGTACCGGTTGTTCCTTTCCATATTTAGTGCTTCCTTCAGGAGCTCTTGTGAAGCAAGCCTGATGGTGACAAAATCTCTCAGCATTTTCTTGTCTGTAAAGGATTTTATTTCTCCTTCACTTATGAAACTTACTTTGACTGCATATGAAATTCTGGGTTGAAAAATCTTTAAGAATGTTAAATATTGGCCCCCACTCTCTTCTGGCTTGTGGGGTTTCTTCAGAGATCCACTGTTAGTCTGATGGGCTTCCTTCCCTTTGTGGGTAACCCAACCTTTGTCTCTGGCTGCCGTTAACATTTTTTCCCTCATTTCAACCATGGTGAATCTGATGATTATGTGTCTTGGGGTTGTTCTTCTCCAGGAGTATCTTTGTGGTGCTCTCTGTATTTCCTGACTTGAATGTTGGCCTGTCTTGCTAGTTTGGGGAAGTTCTCCTGGATAATATACTGTAGAGTGTTTTCCAACTTGGTTCCATTCTCCTCATCACTTTCAAGTACACCAATCAAACGTAAGTTTTGTCTCTTCACATAGTCCCATATGTCTTGAAGGCTTCATTCATTCCTTTTCATTCTTTTTTCTTTAATTTTGTCTTCATGCTTTTTAAGTTGATCTTCAATCTCTGCTATCCTTTATTCCACTTGATCAATTCAGCTATATGCTTCACAAAGTTCTTGTGCTGTGTTTTTCAGCTCCACCAAGTCATTTATGTTCTTCTCTATACTGGTTATTCCAGTTAGCAATTCCTCTAACCTTTTTTCAAGGTTCTTAGCTTCCTTGCGTTGGGTTAGAACATGCTCCTTTCACTCAGAGGAGTTTGTGATTACTTACCTTCTGAAGCCTACTTCTGTCAATTCATCAAACTCATTCTCCGTCCAGTTTTGTTCCCTTGCTGGTGACTAGTTGTGATTTTTTTGGAGGAGAAGAGGCATTCTGGTTTTTGGAATTGTCAGCCTTTTTGCGCTGGTTTTTCCTTATCTTTACGGATATATCTATCTTTGGTCTTTGATGTTGGTGACCTTTGGATGGGGCTTTTGTGTGGACGTCCATTTTGTAGATGTTGATGCTATTCCTTTCCGTTTGTTAGTTTTCCTTCTAACAGTCAGGACCCTCTGCTGCAGGTCTGCTGGAGTTTGCTGGAGGTTCACTCCAGACCCTGTTTGCCTGTGTATCACCAGTGGAGGCTGCAGAACAGCAAAGATTGCTGCCTGTTCCTTCCTCTGGAAGCTTCATCCCAGAGGGGCAGCTGCCAGATGCCAGCCTGAGCTCTCCTATATGAGGTGTCCCTTGACCCCTCCTGGGATTTTTCTCCCAGTCAAGAGGCACAGGGGTCAGGGACCCACTTGAGGAGGCAGTCTGTCCCTTAGTAGACCTCAGTTGCTGTGCTGGGAGATCTGCTGCTCTCTTCAGAGCTGGCAGGCAGGAATGTTTAAGTCTGCTGAACCTGTGCCCACAGCCACCCCTTCCCCCAGGTGCTCTGTTTCATGGAAATGGGCATTTTATCTATAAGCCCCTGACTGGGGCTGCTGCCTTTCTTTCAGAGATGGCCTGCCCAGAGAGGAGGAATCTGGAGATGCAGTCTGGCTACAGCAGCTTTGCCAAGCTGCGGTGGGCTCCCACATCTAACATTTCATATCGTTTCATTAGGAATAGTCATGTCTGTGTTTGTCTTCCCTTTTTTACTGCTTGTTAGGTTGTAATGTTTAGAAGATCCTACTATATTTTTGACTGACTATATATAGCACAAAACAAAGTACCTGTATAAGTAAAAGCTTAATAAGTTGTATTTAAACTCTACAAACATTTCAAGGTAATTAAGTGTTTGAAAGTGTTTGATTTCTGCATAATTATTTTTCTCCACTTGCAAAATCACTTCAGTTACATGAAAACTTCCTATTGCCTATACAACATAAAAATCTATAAGTGCTGTTACAAATCCAAGTACTAGTGCTTCTTAGGTTAGGTGTATTTGGACTTAAAATGGTAATACTACAATGGCCCTTCAAAGGACTTTATAACGTTGC
Organism: Macaca nemestrina; assembly: GCF_043159975.1. Taxonomy (NCBI): domain Eukaryota; kingdom Metazoa; phylum Chordata; class Mammalia; order Primates; family Cercopithecidae; genus Macaca; species Macaca nemestrina. The sequence goes on from NC_092134.1 coordinate 108,940,168, forward strand.
TTGGGTAAATGATCACTTAAAACACTGAGAAAAAAATGAGTTTGAGATCTCAAAAGTAGCCAATATAATGTTCACAATACATACAGAAAAGTCTTCCTAAATATCCAGCACATACAACCATCTTGAAATCTAGACCTATGTTCTCAGTTGCCCCTTGAATCTCTCCCCAAGCCAACATGTCTTCAATTATTTCACTAAAAAATGGGCTCCTGTAATCTGAGGAATCAATCTGGCTCCAAGAAGCAAGGTTAGGATAGGGTCACTGATTAAGATAAAGGCACAGGTGTCATATATGTAAAGTTATTTACCCTGGTATGGCTTATACCCACTTGTGACTCTACTAAGGGTCAAAATCCCAGACTTCACAGGCTATCCTGATGCCCAGCCCCATAGAGACTTCACAGACCACTTCTCAGATTAATAGAAATTGGACAGACCCTTGCATATCAGTTCAGATCTGTTAATGGACATGTGGCAACCTTTAATTCCATAGACAGTTAAAAATTAATTCATCCACATTGCTGGGAAGACTTCCAGGCTGAAAGATGTATCTATATGCTGCCCGAGCACCAGTCTTCTCCTCTTTCTAATTTCTTTTTCCGGCCAACTTCTTAAGGTCATATGCAAACCCAGGATGGCTGGGCAGCAGTGGCATAGGAAAAGCTGCTTTATGCAATGTGTTATGCGCAATTTACTACACATTATATTTACATATTATGTTGCTGTTGCATCATATCTAATCTGAAAAATACTAATACATTTTGCTTTGGCGATTCTGAGTTGATGTTATTATTGCTTTAGCTACACAGTATAGGGAAAATTCAACCCATGCCATCTGGTGGCTTAGGTCAATCTTTGAACAAATGGCCTCTCAAAGAGCAGTGAACCAGAACACCCTCTCTCAAAAGGGTTCCTCTTGCTATGCTCCCTACTTTGGTGAAGGACAATGCCATTCACCCTGTTTCCTGAGCCAGAAAACTGCAGGGCACCCTAAATTACCTCTCCCATTTATTTAGTTAGTTTGAGATAGGGTCTCACTCCAGTTGCCCAATCTGGAGTACAGTGGCGCCATCTCAGCTCACTGAAGCCTCAGCTTCCTGGGCTTAGGTGATTCACCCATCTCAGTCTCCTGAGTAGCTGGGACTACAGGTGCACACCACCACTCCTGGCTAATTCTATGTATTTTTAGCAGAGACAAGGTTTCACCACGTTGGCCAGGCTGGTCTCAAACTCCTGAGCTCACATGATCTGCCCGCCTCAACCTCCCAAAGTGCTTGGATTACAGGCGTGAGCTACCATGACCAGCCCTACCTCTTTTTCACACATGCATGAAATTAGAGATAAAAGTCCAATCAAAGCAACTTCCTAAATAACCCTAAAATCCATTTCCTCACTAGCATCACCAGCACCACTGCCTCCTCAGTCTGAGTTACTTCCATAGCTTGCTTAGTTATGCCCCTCTTCAAGGTGACCTAAAATGCCAATCTCGTCCTGTCAGCCCTAGTCAATGACTCTCCATTGCCTTTGTAATAGAGTCCACAGGCTCTTATTACACAGCTTTTGCCAATGTTCCAGCCTCACTTGTTATCTCTTTTCTCCTCACATCCCTTTCCTTCAGTTATCCCAAGCTACTTGCCTTTCCTCAAACATACCACACACATATTTGTTTGGACTAAACTACCCTCATGCTCCCTCTCCCACAGCTTAAAATTTTTTTTAAACTTAAACTAATATCAAAGCTTCTCCAGGAACTACCTAAAAGTTCCAACACCCTCTGAATCAGGTCCACCCCCAACACCAATTTATGTTATGTCTCCCTCTCCAGACTTCCTGCCCTATGCTCCCATCCCTTCTGACACTTTACACTCTGGGTAATGACTGTCTACTTGTCTGTTTCCTGCCAGCAAGCCCATGAGTTATCTAAAGACACAGTCTCATGTTTTTTATCTCTATGCCCGAGAATAGCCTCTGGCACATGGTAGACAGTTGATATTTGTTGAATGAATGAGAAAAATAAGCTCGAATTCAAATTCATATCTAAAGTCCACGATGTTTTCACTGCATCATAATCATTCAGCTGTGCGAGTGGGATGACCGCAAACAGGAATTCAGGGGAGAGTTAGGACAGAATTTACAAGCACCTTTTTGCCAGACTTTTTATATTTTTATATTTTGGCTGAAAGTGCAGGTGACATCTAGTACTTATCCGTGCAGCAGACAGATGGTCATTACACCATAATAGGCTGAACAAAGTACGCCCAAGATAGGAATGTAAAATTCAACCTTCAAAATCTGCAGAGTCCTTTGCCTATTGATGAAGGGATTATAATGACATCAGAGGCATTGTAGGTGAAACAGAATCATAAACATGAAGCACAGAAACAAGCTCCCTGCTTTGAGGTTTATGGATTTATATTCTGACAAATGAATATGATTGATTTCTCAGGTACATGAGAAAAATAAAACTGCCATGTGGAAGTTTAAGTTCTAAAGCAATTGGTCTAAAAACTTTTTTAAAGCTTCATTGGGCCCTTTAAGTACAATTCAAAGCAATATTTCTAAGTATCTAAAATTTTCTCTTGTAACACTTCTCGAAAAACATATTGTGTATTAAAATTACCTGGGAGAATTTTTAAGTGAAGAAAATGAATAAAGATTCCTGGGTCTCATCCAAAATCTATTAAGTCAGAATCTTTTCCAGGTAGGGTCTAGTACGATAGTTTTAAAGCTTCCTCCAGTAATTCTAATGGACTGGCCTTGCTTCTGTGAGTTGCGGTGGTGAACCATTCCTCCAAATTATGTTTTTCAATTTCGATAGAGGTGCTTACATTACTGGACAGTTCTAGATATGACATAGTAGTTGTGCAATACTCCTATTTCTCAGACCATTATTTTTAAGCTATGAATTAGGTTTTGAATGTTGTCAGTTTTCATTTTAACTTGTAAGAATAAAGAACTTATTGAACTGCAAGTCTGAAGGAAGATATGAGATGAAGTATATCAGTATATGAAAGTATATATCTCCTGAAAGTTCAAGGACCATAAGTCAATATGTAAAACAAAAATAAATGTGACCTTTATACTTTGGCAGTTGTTCATTCATTATTAAGTCTTCATTATTTGAATTTCCCATAAGACTAGACAAAACATTCCCAAGGTTGGTGACATAGAACTATGCCTTCTTCTTACACATCAGAATGCCAACACCTGCTTGGCACAGATGTTAATGTCCTCCTAGGATCACCCCACACCTTCAGTGACAGAGTCATGATTCCAAAACACCAGGGACCTCCATATTACCCAAAGTCCTTGCTTAGCCAGAGAGTACTAGAAACCAACCAGTATCTTCCCATCTGTTAAAAACCATCTCCACCTGGCCAGACCTGTCTGCCTCTAGGACTATACTCATCATTTCTAGACTAATTCCATCTGACTCCCTTGACTCTAATTATTTAAGTTGAAGTTCTCTGACAAATGTAAACTGGAAAGAGTCTTTCAGTTATGGCTATTTGGCAAATATTATAGGTTCCATGTATTTACCCATATTCACAATTAAACTATGAGCAAGAAGGAGAAATTTAGTTTCGCCTCCTTGACCTTAGATTGTCTTCATCCGCCTTTCTCATCTTAAGTTACTACTCTCAGAGACACATGTGTTTCACAAGGTATTCAGTGTGTAACATAAATAATCAATGTGTGCCAATAAATAAATGATAGCTGTGTTTATGTAGCTTGATTTTTACAACTATCTGTGAAGTGTTTTTTTAAAAATCATTTCTCAAACACAGAAAAGAAAATTGAGAGACAGAAAAGTTAAACATGTCCCAAAAGCAGTAAGTGGCAAAGCCAGAATTCAATCCTTGATCTTATAAATCTTAGTACGATGTTTTTTTAAAACATCACTGCCACGTGTAAGCAAATTCTATACACACAAACTCATTTATAAGATTATGTGATAGATGAACTCAGAAAACCACATAGTTCCATGTAACAAACACTTCAGTTTCAAAGAAATCACTTGTGGAAAACCAATTTCACATACAAAATTCAACTCTACTTTTCCAATGTCTGATTTTTCCTATATAATCTAAGCAAAGGCCAGGGATGCTGTTAAACATTCTAGAACACACAGAAAGACTTACACACACACACGCACATGAAATATCTGAACAAAAATGTCAGATACTTTACTGCCCAGACTGAGAGGCTCTGTCTTACACCAAAGCTTCACCCAGTATGAGAAACAAAATTTGGATCCAACTGATTCTTTTAAATTTTACTGTATTTCCAATTAGTCATTCCACTCCTTCTTTCCTTCTTTCCTTTCTTCCTTCTGTCCTTCCTTCCTTCCTTCCTTCCTTCCTTCCTTCCTTCCTTTGACCGGGTTGCACTCTGCAACCCAGGCTGCAGTGCAGTGGTACAGTCATGGCTCACTATATCCTCAACCTGCCAAACTCAACAAATTCTCTCAACTCAGCCTCCCAAGTAGCTGGGACTACAGGTATGTGCCACCACACCCAGCTAACTTTTGCTTTTTTTGTAGAGATGGGGTTTCACCTTGTGGTCCAGGCTGGTCTTGAACTTGTGGATTCAAGCAATCTGCCTACCTCAGCCTCCCAAAATTCTGCAACTACAGGCATGAGCCACTGTGCTTAGCCCTATTTATTTTAATATTTGTTGAGATCTCATATACCAGCTACTCCACAGTTGATGTCAATACAGTGACAAAGACACATGGATCTTGTTCTCACAGAGCATAGGAAAGAATCTGCTCCACAACCCAGAGGTGTGAAAAATATCACTCTGTTTTCCAAATCAAACTAAATATGCCACTGAGACCATCTAACAAAGTGTGCAAAATTTTTTTGGTTTTTTTTTTTTGTTAGTTTGTTTTTGTTTTTGTTTTTTGGAGACAGAGTCTTGCTCTGTCACCCAGGCTGGAGTGCAATGGAGCAATCTCAGCTCACTGCAACCTCTGCCTCCCAAGTTCAAGTGATTATCCTGCCTCAGCCTCCCAAGTAGATGGGATTACAGGCATGTGCCACCATGCCCAGATGATTTTTGTATTTTTAGTAGAGACGGGGTTTCACCATGTTGGCCAGGCTAGTCTAGAACTCCTGACCTCAGGTAAAAAGTGTGGGAAACTTAGTCCCAGTGTTGTTTGGGGGAGTGCTTCTCTCCCTGAGGTCTCACGATAATTTAAGAAGCTTTTATAATACTTAGAAAATGAAAGACAAGTCCTGGAATAAAACAGAAGACAAATCTTTGGTATTAATTTTATTACTCTTTCTGCTACCATTGCTGCTGTTGAGTCCTGCTTTTTGTTGTTTGCTACGTCCAGTATTCCTGCTCCCAGTGGTCCTTTCTACCAACCTCAGCTTTAGACAACACAGTCAACTTGTACCTCTCCCATCCAAAACATTGCACACAAGCTTTGAGGTGAAACATTCTTAAATCTCTGGTTCTTTCTCACTCTTGGAGACATTTACTGTTTTTCTTTAGTCCAAAGCATCTTTGCCTTTTCTTTCTTTGCTCTAGTCTCCTTCCTTTCTAGCGAACCCCAACCAAAATGTAAGTAAGGGTCATCTTCTGGGGACATAGTAAATGCAGAGCAAGAAAAAAACTATGTCTGGTTCTTTTGATTCTTCTACGACAGCTAAAACTTGCAGGTGACAGCCACTTGTTGAAGGCACATTGTGTTAGTCTGTTTTGTGTTACCATAAAGAAGTATCTGAGGCTGGGTAATTTATAAAGAAAAGAGGTTTAATTAGCTCATCATTCTGCAAGCTGCACAGGAAGCATAGTGTCAGCATCTGCTTCTGAGAGGGCCTCAGAAAGCTTGCGATCATGGTGGAAGAAAAGGGGATTCATTGTGTCACTTGGCATATTAGTTTGTTCTCACACTGCTATAAAGAAATACCCAAGACTGGGTAATTTATGAAAGAAAGGGATTTTATTGACTCACAGTTCCACATGGCTGGAGAGGTCTCAAGAAAGTTACAGTCATGGTGTAAGGCAAAGGAGAAGTAAGTAGCTTCCTCATAAGGCAGCAAGAAAGAGAGGGGTGGGGAAACCACCTCTTTTAAAACCATCAGATCTTGTGAGAACTTACTCACTATCACAAGAACAGCATGGGGGAAACTGCCACCATGATCCAATCACCTCCCACCAGGTCCCTCCCTCAATACATGGGGATTCCAGTTAGAGATGAGATTTGGGTGGGGACACAGAGCCAAACCATATCACATGGCAAGAAAGGGAATAAGAGAGAAAGAGAAGAGGTGCCACACTCTTCTAAACAACCAGATCTCGCATGAATTCATAGGGTGAGAACTCACTCATCACCATGAGTACAGCACCAAGGCATCCATGAGGGATCATCCCTGATGACCTGAACGCTTCTCAGCAGGCACCCCCTCCAACACTGGACGGCACATTTCAACACAAGATCTGGAGGGGACAAAACATTCGAACCATATTACATCCTGTGCTCTAGCACAGCACTGCATACCTGGAAAATCTGAAACTCTGGAGTCGGGGCACATAAAAGTGAGATTTGAAGTTTTCCTCTCTTTTCCATCAATTCCTAGAGTTCAAAAGATGAGAAATTTAACAGATACATCCAAAGTACATGAGACATAATTGTCACCCCCATTTTACTAAAGATTTATTTTTGAATTGCTGTTTTTCTCCAAGCCATGGTATCAGAAGCACACTTGGGATTAAGCACATTTGAGATTCTGGCTTATTTAGTATTAATAACATTCTTCAGTGGCTTAACACATATTTTCTCTCAGTGGTTTGGAATACATATGAGACTATCCTTTCTATAGGGACAGAACAAAAAATATCCTTGGAGGAGCCGCCAATGCAGTTAGGAAGTCTGTCCATTAGGAAGGAGATGACATTTGAGGTCAGCCACAGGCAAATGTGCTAAGTAGGTGACATGTGTCATGTAGCATTTTTAGCTTCCTGATTTATGTCCTTTTTCCTTTTTAGTGTCCTTGTCTCCCTCTTGAGGCACTCAGATGCTCTATCTTCATGCACTCATGATGCTTTGCTTTATCCAACTCCCCCACATCTCCTGTCAAAACTCTCCAGAGATGTCCTCAAAAATGTATCAACACTCAAGTGTAAATGATTGATGTTGTTTAAATTAGAACTACCCCAGGAATACCTGCATCATTATTGACTTTCAGGCCTGACAGATAGGTGGAGAAGGACTATGTTTAGACAGGAGGACTGTTCTACAGCTAAAAATCACGCTGGCTTGTCCATGCCAAACCCAGTTCAAGTTAAATGTTCAGGTGGCCTAGATTGACCTCTATTTGTATAGCTTTTTTAAGAGATTCAATATGGTTTAGCACCTACTGAAGAGTCTCACCTAGAAAAACACCTGTTACAGTCAAATGAGATTATACAGATGAAAACACTTTTTAAAGTTAAAATTAATAAGATATTACTGTATACCAAATCTTCTTCTATGAGCTTTACCTTCAATTATTTAATAAAGAATATGTGGCTCAAAAAATAGGCGGCATTATCTTTATTTCACAGATGAGAAAATAGAGTCAATAACAGGTTGTTTACTAAGGTCAAAAAGCTAGATTTACAGAAAGTTTGAAAAACTATATCCTACCATATTATTATTATCAATATTATTCTCAGAGCTTGTTGAGTGAGGGATTGGTAATGAGAGGGAATAATGAACAGCCTACTGTGCATGTTCTGCTACTTACTTTAAGGAAAAGTACAGGCAATGCAATTGCTGTAGCTAACAGTAAGCCTGTTCTATGGCCCAGGTAGCCTGGGGAGAGCTGAATATGTGTCATCTCCTTGACTGTTCTCAGCAGTACTGGAAGTAGGTCCTGTTAGCTCCCTTAACAGATAACAAAAGTTTAGTGATTACCCAAGGTCTACATATAGAAAGTTGTGTACCCAGGATTCCATCACAGGTAGCCAGCCATGAATTGAGTACTCATTAAATGCCAACACTATATTAATAGCTTTATATACTTTTTATCCACTTAATCTTCATGATAAACTTATGAGGAAGGTTGTATAGATGGGGAAACTGGAGTTTGGAGTGGTTAAACAATTTGCTCACATCTTCACAGCAAGTATGTGTTAGGGCTGAGATTTGAACCCAGCAATGTGTGATCCTCAACTCAATCTCTTCCTTGTTATGTTGCTCCACTAAGAATAGCTAAGAACTCTTTTGGTGTTCAGTTCCTTATCTCTTTCTCTTTGTGCAGAAGTCACACATATGAGAAAGTTCTAGAATGCTGAAGCAGTGAAAATAAAGGGTTGATTAGAGGACTGAGGAGCCACACTCAAAAGCCTCTTGTGAGTCACATTTCTTGTGACTCAGGAGCATTTTTCAAATGAATAGTCATAATAATAATTACCAATATGTTTATAAAACACATAATACTTAAAAAGCAAAGATATCTATAGGTGAGGCCGTATTGTTTGAGAATAACTATAGGTGAGGTCCTATTGCTTCTGACAAAAAAAAGTGCCTGACTTTGCTCAGGAACACTGTGGTCCACAGAAGATGGTAGAAGGTGGCAGTGTTGAAATTTACTTTCCAGATTGCTAAATTGACATATTCAACTGTTACTTTGTAAGTGGAGACAGGACATGCTATTTTTGCATATGAAACTCAGGCCAGCTAGAGTAAAAGTATTTGCCTATTGTTTCTCTGGATATATTTGACTAAGATTATTTACCAAATTTATGGCCAGTACCCAAGGCCAAAACTAAAACATTTTGAAATTTGTCCAAACAAGAAGATGACATACTGCTATGTTGGATGAGCCGTTGTGACAGTCAGAGCAGGTATAATGAAATTCTTAATAAATGATCATATGCTCTAATGAAGGGTATGACCTTTTATACACAGAAATTTCATGCTTATACCATTGGAATGAAAATTCTTCTTACTCGTTGTAGGAAAGAGACGCATCTTGTTTAATTATATGTCAAGGACATTCTAAAGAAATGTTTTATGCAATTTGAAATCAAATCCTTACCAGTTTAGCTTTTCCAGAATAATCTATTAAACTAGCCTCATGATAGAGTTTTGGAAATGTCCTAGCCTAGCAAATTCACTGCCTAAGACATTACAGCAGTTTACCCTTAGATTCTAAGACCTCCCAGATAAATTCCTCTTATCGGGGGAACCCACCCCCAATATTTCAACATAGGCACTTTCTATTTTCCCTAAGCATCAGCCGGTCTGAGAAAGAAGAATTTTATGGCTGGGTCACCGGGGGTAACATCACATATTGGTAGGCCTGTGATGCCCACCTGAGCCGCAAAACCAGCAGGTTTTTATTAAGGACTTTAAAAGGGGAGTGGGTGTATGAACAGGGAGTAGGTCACAAAGATCACATGCTTCTGAGGCCAATAAAGATCACAAGGCAAACAGCAAAGCAAAGATCACAAGGCAAAGGGCAAAATTAGAATTACTGATGAGGGTCTATGTTCAGCTGTACATGTATTGTCTTGATAAACATCTTAAACAACAGAAAACATGGTTCAAGAGCAGAGAACCGGTCTGACTTCAAATTTACCAGGGCAGGATTTTTCCCCACCCTAATAAGCCTGAGGGTACTGCAGGAGACCAGGATGTATTTCAGTCCTTATCTCAACCGCGTAAGACAAACACTCCCAGAGCAGCCATTTATAGACCTCCCCCCAGGAATGCAATTCTTTTCCCAGAGTATTAATTATCAATATCCCTTTCTAGGAAAAGAATGTAGTGATATCTCTCCTACTTGCACGTCCATTTATAGGCTCTCTGCAAGAAGAAAAATATGGCTCTTTTTGCCTGACCCTGCAGGCAGTCAGACTTTATGGTTGTCTTCCCTTGTTCCCTAAAATTGCTGTTATTCTGTTTGTTTTCAATATGTACTGATTTCACATTGTCCAAACACACATTTTACAATCAATTTGTACAGTTAACACAATCATCACAGTGTCCCTGAGGTGACATACATCCTCAACTTATAAAGATAACAAGATTAAGAGATTAAACTAAGATAGGCATGAGAAATTATAAAAGTATTAATTTTGGGAACAGATAAATGTCCATGAAATCTTCACAATTTATGTTCCTCTGCTGCAGCTCCAGCCAGTCCCTCCGTTTGGGGTCCCTGACTTCCTACAACATCCTCTCCCGTCAGCACAGTGCTCCTGCTCCAATAACCCAAAAGCACTAGGACAGGATCTATGTCTTCTCACTCAGATTTGATTATCACCTTGTTTCTTCACATTTATTATAATCCAAATTAATCCCATTCATGTATCTATACCTATCCTTAACCAGAGACTAGACAGTCAAGGCAAAAGGGTTTGGAGGTGGTCTGGACACAGCATTTGCCATATTTTCCAATTACCCTAAAGCATTTTTGTAGCTGTAGGCTTATTCAGCTAACATACATGGATTATATTCACCCCAATAGAATAAATAAATAAATAAGTAAATAAAATTTTATGAGTGCATGAACTATGATGTTACTTTATTATTCTGAAAATTCTAATTATCTAAATTACATCTGAATATTTTATCATCCAAAAATAGCTTCTCTATAGCCCTAGAAAAATGATAGGCTCAATGCAAATGCTCTATACATATTTGATGCCTTGAATAATATCAAACAGATCAATTTGCACAGGAATTTTAAAAACTTATTTTGTCTGTAGAAACATCAGTCTTGAGAGCAACCATTGGCATCCCTTGAGCTCATAGTAAAGTATGTGTTGTTTGCAGGAATTTTTTTTCGTTTTGAGTACACTAGCACTACAGATTTTAAATCGTTTCAAGGTAACATACTTTAGTTCATAAATTTTAGTGTATAGTTTTATAAACATCTCAAATATGAATACACCATGTTTCTCCATCTAGATTAAGATACGATGAAACATTATTAGCATCTTCTGTTGTTGGGAACAGACCCCCAAATCTGGCCATAAACTGGCCCAAAACATGCCATAAACGAAACCTCTGCAGCACTGTGACATGTTCATGATGGCCATGACGCCCACGCTGAAGGCTGTGGGTTTACCGGAATGAGGGCAAGGACACCTGGCCCAACCAGGGTGGAAAACCACTTAAGGCATTCCTAAGCCACAAACAATAGCACGAGCGATCTGTGCTTTAAGGACATGTTCCTGCTACAGATAACTAGCCAGACGCATCCCTTTATTTCAGCCCATCCCTTTGTTTCCCATAAGGAATGCTTTTAGTTAATATATAATCTATAGAAATAATGCTTGTCACTGGCTTGCTGTCAATAAATATGTGGGTCAAACTCTGTTCAGGACTCTCAGCTCTGAAGGCTATGTGTCCCCTGATTTCCCACTTCACAGTCTATATTTCTGTGTGTGTGTCTTTAATTCCTCCAGCACTGCTGGGTTAGGGTCTCTACAACCAAACTGGTCTCAGCATTCTGTAGCATTCCTCACACCCATTCCCAAACATCAGCCACCCCTACAAAGGAAACCACCTGTTGGGGAACATAAACTGGCCCCAAAACTGGCCATAAACAAAATCTCTGCAGCACTGTGACATATTCGTGATGGCCATGATGCCCATGCTGGAAGGTTGTGGGTTTACCAGAATGAGGGCAGGGAACACCTGGCCCACCCAGGGTGGAAAACCGCTTAAAGGCGTTCTTAAACCACAAACAATAGCATGAGTGATCTGTGCCTTAAGGACATGCTTCTGCTGCAGGTAACTAGCCAAACCCATACCTTTATTTTGGCCCATCCCTTTATTTCCTGTAAGGAGTACTTTTAGTTAATCTTATGACTGACTTGCTGTCAATAAATATGTGGGTAAATCTCTGTTCAAGGCTCTCAGTTCTGAAGGCTGTGAGACCCCTGATTTCCCACTCCACACTCTATATTTCTGTGTGTGTGTCTTTAATTCCTCTAACACCACTGGGTTAGGGTCTCCGTGACCAAGCTGGTCTTGGCAACCACCCTTTAAATTTCTAACACTAAACATTAGTTTTGCATTTTAAAACTTCATATGAAATTGTACAGCATGTACACTTCTATGTCTGGCTTTTTTCATTCAACATTCTGTTTACAGTACTCATTTACGTTGTTACATGTAATTTGTTCTTTTCATTGCTGAATAGTATTTCACATATATATTCACATATATGAATATGTTGATAGAATGATTGTGTCAAGATTGAGGTTTCTATGGGAAATGTTCCTATGACTATTGTAATAAATGCAGTTTTAGAAAACATCTGTATATATTTCTTTCAGGCAGGAGTGAATTGCCCTTCTTTTTTAGAAGTAATATTGACAGATCATAGAGCTTGTGAATGTTCAGCTCTAGCAAATAAGTCAGTTTTCCCATGTGATTGTACCAATTTATACTCCTTCCAGCTGTGAATGAGAGTTCTAGTTGCTACAGGTGTTTGCCAATATTTTATACTGATAGTTTTAGTTCTTTTTTATTTTGCCATTCCAGTAGGTACATAGACACATTTCATTATGCTTTCAATTTGTACTTTTATGATAACTAATGATGTTTGATACCCTTTCAGATGCTTAAAAATCAATTGGATATCCTCTTTAGTGAAGTGCCTGTTTAAGTGTTTTGCCTTTGAGTTGTCTGTCATTGTCATATTAATAGAAAACCTTTATACATTCCATACACAAATTATTTGACAGATACGGCATTGCAAGTATCTTCTCCTACTCTGTTGCTTACCTTTTCACTCCCTTAACAGTATCTTTTCATAAGCAGAAGTTTTTGATTTTAATCAAATACAATGTATAAAACTTTTCTTTATGCTAGTACTTTTTGTTTCCTGTTTAAGAAACATTTTCCTTCCCCAAAGTCCTGAAGAGATTCTCCTATGCTATTCCCTAAAAATTTTATTTTGTTGTTTCATATATGATGTGCATAATCTGTAATTCACCTACAATATATCATGAATATAGTGTCAAATGGGGTCAAGTTTAATTTTGATATGGCTACCAAATTAATCCAATACCATTGATTTTAAGGTGCATTCTCTCCCTACTCTTGGTCTTTGCAAAACTAACATATTTTTCTAAATATAAAAAGCAAACATCAATCCACATAGTAAGTGGTAAGAATTCACTCTAAATATCAAATGAACAGAATATCAAATTTAGCTTCTATTAAATTTTAGGTTTGCTGCATACTCTGTCGGAAAACATCTGTAACTTATTGTAAAAATATTACACACTTAGATAAATGAACAACAGGGATCCCGGGAACAAATGTAGATGGGATTTGAAGTTGTTTCCAGAAAAGCAGGTCATAAATCAGTTCCTTGGATCTCTCATTTAAATCTCTCTTCCTTTTAAATCACAAAAACTTAATGTTTGTATCTCCCAAAAAAAATGAAGGCATTTGTTTTTGAGACAGTTATATTATTATTTTTAGGCCACCAATCAAATGACAAACCATAAGCTAACAGACTATAGTTTGTGAAACAAGATATTTTCTAAGGCAGTTTTACTGCCAATGAGAAATGTTTTGTTTCCTTTACTATCTTACTATGTTGTTTTTTTCCAGCATAAAAAAGTATTAAATTAAAACATGTTCTTTGCAAACAAAGATTATTATAGAAGTGGTAGGATAGTAACCACTTAATTTATGTGGAATATAAATCAATTATTAAGAATAGCAAATACTTCTATAGCATTTACCATACATCAGTTGCTATACTAAACACTTTACAAATATATAGATTTAATTCTCACTGAAGTCCTCTGAGGAGAGTAATAATAGTATTCCCATTTTACAAATGGAGAGACTAAGAGATTTTCTTGCCCACAATCATACAGTTAGTAGGTTGATGGAATCAAGATTTAAAGCTACATACTCTTGACTCTAATGTCTGTTCTGTTATATCTATGCAACCACTTTATGACAACTTGCAAGCATTTTGACAAAAAGAATAACAAGGCTGCTAAAAGATGCACATTGTATTTCAAACGCATTTTTCTAATTTATTCTATCTCCCTGTGTTTTTCTTGACTGTCAATTGTCTGTAAGCACAGAACTTCACTGTGCAAAAAATAATCCTCACTTTCTCCTACATTGTGACTGTTTGAATGCACTTAGGAAAGTGAATAATTTATCACTCTGAGAAGGCATTACTTTTTCCAGACAGCAGGTCACCTCAGGCCTGGCTGCCTGATATTTGCATGGTTCTAGATTCTCCTTCTATCCAGGTGCACGGCTCTGGCTTTGGTTGAGAATCACCCTGGGTAATCTATTCCAATCCAAAGCCAACTCTCGAACACAGAATGTAATTCCTCCTGAAGTTAACTCCAGAGAGGAGGTATTTTGGGCCATTCTGCTCCTCCATTAGATCAGAACCATAAGGCACATAAAGTTGTAGTTTCAAACGTGGACTCTGGTATTAGATTGCTCCATTCAAAGTCCAGCTTCACCAACTGGACAAGTCACCTAACCTCTCTCTATCTCTGTTTCTTCATCTGTAATATGGAGATGAAAATATAGTAACTACCTCTTAAGGTTCCTACGAGAATACCAGCAGGTGCTACCATCTTTTCATTCCTTCTTCCCAGTTAAAGCTTGGTTTTGTTCACATGTCCCACCTTACCCACTCAGTCATTAGTTTCCAGGAAGGTGAACCATTCCCAATTCCTAGGTTTGGACTGATCCTGTCTCATCTAAACTTACAATCTTATGACATTCTCATGAAATGTATTATTCATCCAAGCATGGGTATATGACAAAATTTGATGGACTTATGTTTCAGGGTTGGAAAAAAATGTATTTTTCTCACTCTCCTATGCTGAACATGAAACAAACAAAGCAGATAGCCCAGAATGCCACAGGAGCCATCTTACTGCTACAGACGAGGAATTAGCCAGCAGGTGAAGCTGGTTCTGAAGGCAGTTTAGCAGATACATCAAAAGATCCTGGATAGATCTAATATCCAGTGTCTACAAGGAACTTAAATAAATTTACAAGAAAAAAAAAACAACCCCATTAAATAGTAGGTAAAGGATATGAGCACACACTTCTCCAAGGAAGACATTTATGCAACCAACAAACATGGGAAAAAAGCTCAAAATCACTGATCATTAGAAAATTGCAAATCAATACCACAATGAGATACCATCTCACACCAGTCAGAATGGAGATTATTAAAAAATCAAGAAACAGCAGATGCTGGCGAGGCTGCAGAGAGATAGGAAGGCTTTTACACTGTTGGTGGGAGTGTAAATTAGTTCAACCATTGTGGAAAACAGAGTGGTGATTCCTTAAAGACCTAGAACCAGAAACACCATTTGACCCAGCAATTCCATTACTAGGTATATACCCAAAACAATACAAATCATTCTATTATAAACATCCTTGTGCTGCACGCAAATGTTTGTTGCAGCACAATAGCAAAGACATGGAATCAATCCAAATGTCCATCAATGATAGACTGGATGAAGAAAATGTGGTACATATACACCATGGAATATTATGTAGCCATAAAAAGGAACAAGATCATGTCTTTTGCAGGAGCATGGCTGGAGCTGGAAGCCATTATCTTCAGCAAACTAACATAGGAACAGAAAACCAAACACTATGTGTTCTCACTCATAAGTAGTAACTGAACAATGAGAACACAAGGACACAGAGAGGGGAACAGCACACACTGGACCCTGTCAGGGGGTGGGAGGAAGGAGAGCATCAGAAAAAGCAGCTAACATATGCTGGGCTTAATACTTACGTGATGGGTTGATAGGTGTAGCAAACCACCATGGGACACCTTTACCTATGCAACAAACTTGCACATCCTGCACATGTACCCCGGAACTTGAAAAATATATATATATGTATATATATATATATATATATATATATATATACATATATATAAAATTAAATAAATAAATCATAGATAAAATGCTCCTCAAAGTCTTCAGTTTAGGTGTGCTCCTTGTGTCTTGCCTGCACTTGACTGGTGCAGTATTGGCAGCTACTGGGTCAGATAAGTTCCCCACTACTCCAAAAAACAATAAATGTTTGCAGCCACTAACAACAACAACAACAAAAATCCTGGATTCTTGCTAACATCACTAATCCACACTATGCCTGGTGTACTCCCTACCCCTGGATTTCTGCTATATATGATAATACAATTATTCATGCTGTAAACTAGTTTAATACAAGGCCGTCTGTAAGTGGAGTTGAGAATTCCTTATGTGATACTTATATAAACCTATAGCCTGCTTAATTTGAGCTGAGGTCTGTGTCCACGAATATTTTCTAGATTTCCATGGATTTCAGTGATGGTATATTACCTGCTTTGGGGCTTGTACACTTTGCAGGTCATTTCTCCAAAATACCAGATACCTTCATATTTTAAAGAAACTAAAAGAGAAATAATAATTTCAGAAACCTGTTTTTTTGTATTATATTAAGTTTATTGGGTAGCACTTTGAAAAATATAGAGTATAAAGTACCATCAGTTTTTAATGACATACATATAAAAATACTTTCATTGGGAAGCCAAGGTAGGTAGATCATCTGAGGTCAGGAGTTCAAGACCGCCCTGGCCAACATGGTGAAACCCTGTCTCTACTAATAACACAAAAATTAGCAAGGCATGATGGCATGTGCTTGTAATCTCAGCTACCCAGGAGGCTAAGGCAGGAGAATTTCTGGAACCTGGGGGGCAGAGGCTGTAGTGAGCCAAGATTGCACCACTGTACTCCAGCCTGGGCGACAGAGCAAGACTCCATCTCAAAAAGAAAAAAAAAAATACATTCAAACAATCATGCATTAAATAAATATATTCTATTTTGTCATTATAAGAGAATATAGATTTTCATTTATTTTACATTTTACCTTCAATAAGGTAGCTAATATTAAGCACATTAACAATTAAATTTCACATTGTATATGAGCTATTTTAAATATTGCAAGTTGGAGCATAAACTATTTTTCATTATTTCTTTTGGCAAATTCATAAGGAGAAAATCTGTTGAAAGAATACAGTCTCTGTGAAAGCAGCAAGTATTAATTATTCACATTATCACTGACAATGTTGTAACACTAGGGAAGTCACCATTTTTGAAAAGTGCTCACATGATTATTTAAATTGCAGCTGAAATGTGTTAAGTACAGTTTGCCAAGACAGAAATATAGAAAGATTACTTTCCAGGTGTCTTTTAAGAATTATGATGAAAGAAGGTGGGAATAATCACCATTCCTGACTTATATAATAGTACATCTCTCGACACTACAGAAGAGTAAATTATCTAAAAATGTTATGTGGTCAAAGACACTGACATTGATCACATAAAAATTCTAAGAGAGAAAATCTAACAGTCAAGATAATAGTTGACCCTATCAACAATCAATGCCTAAAACCAGATTTATTACTGCTGCCCTGTTACAAAAAGGAATCAATTTCAGATGTTGATTTGTCTTGATTTACTAGACACAGATGGGCTGATGTTCATTCAAAATTCCATATTACATAGCAGATGTCCAAGGATAACCATTAGCAGTGATTCATCTATAGTTAATAAGATTTTTAACACATAAAGACACATTAGAAAAGATTTTGCCAAATAACTCCAGGATAAATAGTCACTCTTGTGCATATTTACAATCAGGGAAAATCACAATTACATAGTCTTTATTTCATATATATATATATTCATATCATACTGTATGTTATATGAAATTACACATATTAAGAACTACCATAAAAGGCTAATTGGCTTTTATTTTTCCCTCCTCAATTAAGACGTCTGGAAAAATTCTATAATCAAGCTACAATTCTTTTAAAGTGAAAGAATATATGGCTTAGAAAAACATCATCTTTCAGTTGGAAAGATCCTTGAAGCCTACAGAGTTCAAGCATCTTCTAGTACAACTATCACCTTCAAGCGGAAAATTCCATGAAGTGCTCCCAGGGACTAAATGGGAACTTTGGTGAAAAGGAATACTCTCACTCAAGAAGCTTAGAGATAGTATAGTATATTATCAAAAACATTTCAAACATGCTCAGTTGTCACTTATAATAAAATTGTTCCAACAGTAAAATGACTCATTATAGTATCATTACTATAATATTTAAAATAAAGTTCAAATGCTTGAAAAAATTGACTTTAGTAAGCATGTATATAACTTGGATTTATCTGGGTTTCTGGGTTCAGTCCTATAATGCCACCACCATCATCTTACTACATTGGCCATGAGTATACAATAATTGTATGCATCTTATGGGAGCCAAATGATGAGAACACATCGACATATAGAGGAGAACAACACACACTGGGGTGGAGGGTGGGAAGAGGTAGAGATCAGGAAAAATAACTAACGGGTACTAGGCTGAATACCTGGGTGACAGAATAATCTGTACTGCAAACCTCCATGACACACATTTACCTATGTAACAAACCTGCACATGTACCACTGAGCTTAAAATAAAAGTTAAAACATAATTTTTTTTTTTTGAGATGGAGTCTCGCTCTGTCACCAGGCTGGAGTGCAGTGGCACGATCTCAGCTCACAGCAACCTCTGCCTCCCCGGTTGGAGCAATTCTCCTGCCTCAGCCTCCCACATAGCTGGGATTACAGGTGTGAGCCACCGCACCCAGCCAAAAAGCAAATATTTTTATGCATCTTAAATATGCATCTTTATGTTCATAGACATATTACAATTATGTAATGAAACCAGTCTGTGCACACATGCCATCAATTATTTTCAGTGTCATCAGGACTCAGTGGGATTGAGCATAACAGTCCCAGCCAGACCTACCACACTATCTTTGCCAATCTTTATTTCTAATCTCTCTGTGAAAGACCCTCAATTCTGAATTCTTTCTAGTCTTCATATCGTAAACTCTATTCCTTGCCAGGGTCCTGTTACATTGATTTGGTAGACTATAATTCAAGAAAACAAATTTTTCTTGCCACTGTCTATTTATTTACTTATTCACTGTCCTTATGTTTCTTTCCAATTTTGCCTTAAACTAGTATAGTTAACATTGTTATAAATCTTTGGAAAATAGTCCTTATGGTGAGGCAATAAGTGATCCGTCATAAAAGTATTTTTTAACCAATTTACTTTCTGTGTATGGTGAACTATTTAGAGCAGTGTGATTGGTGAAGAACACTGAAAATTACTAATTTCTTACGTGAAGTTCAACCTACTTTTTAAAAAAATAGAAATAGAAGAGGGTAAGCCGTGTAACAGCAGGCAATGAAAGACCAGATCCAAAGCACCTGAATGTAGCCAACACTGACGAAAGTTATGGAGAAGACTGTAAGAACCAAGAATAGTCATCAGATTAATGGTTAGTTATTAACACACAGTTTTAATAGAGTGGTGGAGACAGGAAGCAGTGAGAAAAAGTTGAAGCAGCACATATTGACTAGATAAGGTAGGAAACGACAGTTCAAGAAAAAGACAAAGGTTGGAGTTTATTGATAGGTGAGTAAGGGGGGTCCACAAAATGCAGTGAAAGAGACGAGCAGGGAGAAGGAAACTGACCAGGAGTGGATGGTGGTAAACTCAATGGTGTTTACATTAGTGGTGAAGACAATAATTTTTTTTAATTGTATAAAGCATGAAAAACGTGCACCACAGGGATGAAGGAGGAAGTGTGTTAGAAGACAGTCTTGAAGAACACAGTAAAGGAAAATAAATTTACAGCGGTAATCTCCTTTTAAAAGCCAACTTCTTGAAAAGTCAGGGGAGACCACAACAGGGTATGTAAAAGACAATCTATTAGAGTATAGTGATAAATTATGAGAAATTATATGAAGTTCTTTCATTGACAGATGCTAAATTTTACTCATGTTTAATATATGACTTGATGCCATCTCATTATGTGTTCCATGTATCAGAAGGTCATATGTCACACATGGCTCTCTGTTATTCTCAAGGAAGAAGGGGAGTTCAATAAGGAAAAGAGAGGCCTTGTCACTCATTTTTTTTCTTTGTTTATGTTGGGATGTATACCTTTTTTAAGTGCCACAGGATACGCTAAGTGTGTTTAGTCTCATAAAAGCATAATACTTAAAAGAATAATTAAGGTGCTTTAAAATCATATGGAGATGTCCTGAAAACTTTAAAAATATGTAATAGTTATTTTAGGGCACCATGTGGTATTAAAAAGATTCTCAAACCTTAAGATGAGTTACACATAATGCTTTCACAAAAAGACAAATGTTTCAAATTTGCTGACCTCTTCAGCAATAACAATGTGCTTTCTATCTAAAAATTTTTCTTAAAAAACACCATACACACACACACACTCTCTCTCTCTCTCTCTTTCTCTCTCTCTCTCTATCTTTCTAAAGTGAAATGACATTTAATAATAAGCAAGAAGGAAATCATTTTCTGAAAGAATTTCATACTTGGAGAAAGCATAGTGAAATTGTAGTTTTAGAAATATTTATTTGTTCATATTACTTTATTGGCAAAAACAATGTCTCCTATAAATGAAGTCTACTATACTTGCATTGTACAATGTTATGAACTTAGTAAATAGAAACAACATGGTACTGGTACAAAAACAGACAAGTAGATCAATGGAGGTGTCAGAAACAAGACCACAGAATAGAGGTGTCAGAAATAAGACCACACATCTATAACCATCTGATCTTCTACAAACCTGACAAAAACAATAAGAAAAAAAAAATCCCTATCTAATAAATGGTGCTGTGAGAACTGGCTAGCCATGTGCAGAAAATTGAATCTGGACCACTTCTTTACACCTTATACAAAAATTAACTCCAGATGGATTAAAGACTTAAATGTAAAAGCCAAAACTATAAAAACCCTAAAAGAAAATCTAGGCAATACCATTCAAGACATGGGCATGGGCAAAGATATCATGATGAAAATGTCAAAAGCAATTGCAACAAAAGTAAGAATTCACAAATAGAATCTAATTAAACTAAAGAGCTTCTGCACAGCAAAAGAAACTATAATCCCAGTGAACAGACAACTTACAGAATGGGAGAAAAAAATTGCAATCTATCCATCTGACAAAGGTCTAATATACAGAATCTACAAGGAACTTAAACAAATTTACCAGAAACAAAAACATTGAAAAGTGAGCAAAGGACATGAACAGACACTTCTCTAAAGAAGACGTCTATGCGGCCAACAAACCTATGGAAAAAAGCTCATCATCACTGATCATTAGAGAAATGCAAATCAAAACCACAATAAGATACCATCTCACACCACTCAGAATGGCCACTATTAAGTCAAGAAACAACAGATGCTGGTGAGACTGTAGAGAAATAGAAACACTTTTACAGTGTTGGTGGTAGTGTAAATTAGTTCAACCATTGTGGAAGACAGTGTGATGATTCCTCAAAGACCCAAAAGCAGAAATACCATTTGACCCAGCAATCCCATTATTGGGTATATATCCAAAGGAATATAAATGATTTTGTTATAAAGATACATGCACGTGTATGTTCATTGCAGCACTATTCACAATAGCAAAGACATGGCATCAACCCAAATGCCCATCACCAATAGGCTGGATAAAGAAAATGTGGTACATATACACCATGGAATACTATGCAGTCATAAAAAGGAATAAGATCATGTCCTTCGCAGGGACATGGATGGAGCTGGAAGCCATTATCCTAAGCAAACTAACCAAGGAACAGAAAACCAAACACTGCATATTCTCACTTACAAGTGGGAGCTGAACAATGAGAGCATGTGGACACAGGGAGGGGAGCAATACACACTGAGGCCTGTTGTGTGAGAGAAGGAGGAGAAAGCATCAGGATAAACAGCTAATGTATGCTAGGTATTCTAGGTGGTGGGTTCATACATGCAGCAAACCACCATGGCACACATTTACCTATGTAACAAACCTGCACATCCTGCACATGTATCCCAGAACTTAAAGTTTTTGGAAAAAAGAGTTCATCTTTGATAGGGAATTATCAACTTGGATCAAGACAAGATTTTAATATTAAAAAGAGGGCAGTAGGAGTCAGTTTAACTTGGAAGTTGAGAGCACAGCTGTATTAGTCCGTTTTCATGCTGTTGATAAAGACATACCTGAGACTGAGTAATTTATACAGGAAGAAGGGTTTAATGTACTTACAGTTCCACGTGGCTGGGGAGGCATCACAATCATGGTGGAAAGCAAGGAGGAGCAAGTTACATCTTACATGAATGGCAGCAGGCAAAAAAAGAGATTGTGCAAGGAAACAGGCCCTCATAAAACCATCAGGTCCCATGAGACTTATTCACTATCATGAGAACAGTATGAGAAAGACCTGCCCCCATGATTCAATTACCTCCCACCGGGTCCTTCCCACAAGTGACAATTCAAGATGAGACGTGGATAGGAACACAGCCAAACCATATCAACAACCAGCTTCAGAATTAGGCCAACTCAGGTTCAAAGCTCTTCTCTGCCACTTAGTTTCATTAACCACATTGAATGTAGCTTGTTTGAAACCTGTTTCCTCTTCTAGCAAATACGGATAATATCTATGAAGCTACTTGTTCTGAAGATTAAGTTAGATCTTATATATAATAGCATTTGGTACTTGGTAAACAGCCTATGGTAGCTATTAACATTACCAAAAATAATGGCAAAAACTGCAATTGCTTGTGCACCAACCTAATAGTAATATTAATTTTTTTTTGTAATTTGTAGCTACTTTTTTAACATTTATTTTAGGTTCAGGGTACACGTACAGATTTGTTACACAGGCAAATTTCTTGTCTCAGGAGTTTGGTGTACAGATTATTTTGTCACCCAGGTAGTAAGCATAGTGTCTGGTGTATTTTTTAATTTTTAATTTTTTTATTACAATAGATTTTGGGGGTGGTATTTGGTTACATGAATAAGTTCTTTAATGGTGATTTCTGAGTTTTTGGTGCATCTATCACCCAAGTAGTGTACACTATACCCAATGTGTAGTCTTTTACCCCTTGCCACCCCCTACCCTTTTCCCCAAGTCCCCAAAGTCCAATGTACCATTCTTATGCCTTTCCATCCTCATAGCTTAGCTCACACATATGAGTGAGAACATAAAATGTTTGGTTTTCCATTCCTGAGTTACTTTACTTAGAATGGTCTCTAATTCCATCCAGGTTGCCATGAATGCGATTATTTTTTCCTTTTCATGTCTGAGTAGTATTACATGATGTGTGTGTGTGTGTGTGTGTGTGTGTGTGTGTGTGTGTGTCTGTGTGTCTGTGTGTATCACATTTTCTTTATCCACTCATTGATTGATGGGCATTTGGGCTGGTTTCATATTTTTGCAATTGCAAATTGTGCTGCTATAAACGTGCATGTGCAAGTATTTTTTTTGTATAATCACTTCTTTTCCTCTGAGTAGATAACTAGTAGTGGGATTGCTGGATCAAATGGTAGATCTGCTTTTAGTTCTTTAAGGAATCTCCACACTGTTTTCCATAGTGGTTGTACTAGTTTACTTTCCCATTGACAGTATAAAAGTGTTCTGTTTTCACCACATCCACACCAACTTCTACAACTTTTTTATTTTTTTGATTATGGCCATTCTTGCAGGAGTGAGGTGGTATCTCATTGTGGTTTTGATGATTTGCATTTCCCTGATAATTAGTGATGTTGAGCATTTTTCCATATGCTGGTTGGCCATTTGTATATCTTCTTTTGAGAATCTTTAGCCCACTTTTTGAAGGGATAGTTTGTTTTTTTCTTGCTGATTTGTTTGTGTTCTTTCTAGATTCTGGATATTAGTCTTTTGTCAGATGTACAGATTATGAAGACTTTCTCCCACTCTGTGGGCTGTTAACTCTGCTGATTATTTTTTACTGTGCAGGAGCTTTTTAGTTTAATTAAGCCCATCTATTTATCTTTGTTTTTGTTGCATTTGCTTTGGGGTTCTTAGTCATGAAGTCTCTGCCTAGGCCAATTACTAGAAGGGTCTTTTTGATGTTATCTTCTAGAATATTCATGATTTTTGGTCTTAGATTTAAGTCTTTGACCCATCTTGAGTTGATTTTTTTATATAAGAGATGAGAATCCAGTTTAAGTCTTCTACATGTGGCTTTCAAATTATCCCAGCACCATTTGTTGAATAGGTGTCCTTTCCCCATTTTATGTTTTTGTTTGCTTTCCCAAAGATCAGTTGGCTCTAAGAATTTCAGTTTATTTTTGGGTTCTCTATTCTGTTCTATTGGTCTATGTGCCTATTTTTATACCAGTACCATGCTGTTTTGGTGACTATGGCCTTATAGCATAGTTTGAAGTTGGGTAATGTGATGCCTCCAGACCTGTTCTCTTTGCCTAGTCTTGCTCTGGCTGTGTTGGCTCTTTTGCATTTGCATATGAATTTTAGGATTTTTTTTTCTAGTTCTGTGAAGAATGGTGGTGGTATTTTGAAGGGAAGTGCATTGAATTTGTAGATTGCTTTTAACATGGCCATTTTCATAATTTTGATTCTACCTATCCATGAGCATAAAATGTGGGGGGTTTTTTATATTGTCTGTTATTTCTTTCAGCAGTGTTTTGTAGTTTTCCTCGTAGAGGTCTTTAATGTCCTTTTTTTTTTTTTTTTTTTTTTTTTTTTTTTTTGAGACGGAGTCTGGCTCTGTCGCCCAGGCTGGAGTGCAGTGGCCGGATCTCAGCTCACTGCTGCAAGCTCCACCTCCCGGGTTTATGACATTCTCCTGCCTCAGCCTCCCGAGTAGCTGGGACTACAGGCGCCCGCCACGTCGCCCGGCTAGTTTTTTGTATTTTTTTTAGTAGAGACGGGGTTTCAATGTGTTAGCCAGGATGGTCTCGATCTCCTGACCTCGTGATCCGCCCATCTCGGCCTCCCAAAGTGCTGGGATTACAGGCTTGAGCCACCGCGCCCGGCCTTTAATGTCCTTTTTTAGATATACTCCTAAGTAATTTATTTATTTATTTATTTATTTATTTAGCAGCTATTGTGCAAGGGGTCGAGTTCTTGATTTGCTTCTCAGCTTGGTCACTTTTGGTGTATAACAGAGCTACTGATTTGTGTACTTTAATTTTGTGTCCCAAAACTTTGCTGAATTCATTTAGCAGTTCTAGGAGCTTTTTGGATGAGTCTTTAGGGATTTCTAGGTATATGATCATATCATCAGCAAACAGTGACTTCCTCTTTACCAGTATGGATGCCCTTGATTTCTTTCTCTTGTCTGATTGCTCTGGCTTGGGTGAACAGTATTAGGTTGAATAGAAGTGGTGAAAGTGGGCACTCTTGTCTTGTTCCAGTTCTCAGGGAAATGTTTACAAATTTTCTCCATTCAGCATAATGTTGGCTGTGGGTTTGTCATAGATGGCTTTTATTACCTTAAGATATGTCTCTTCTATGCCAATTTTGCTGAGGGTTTTAGTCACCAAAAGGTACTAGATTTTGTCAAATCTTTTTTTGTCATCTGTTGAGATGATCATGTGATTTTTGTTTTTAATTCTGTTTATGTGGGGTAGGAAATTTATTGACCTACACATGTTAAACCATCCCTTCATTCCTGGCATGAAACCCACTTGATTACGGTGGATTATCATTTTGATATGCTGTTGGATTCAGTTTGGTAGTATTTTGTTGAGGATTTTTGCATCTATTTTCATCAGGATATTGGTCTGGTCTGTAGTTTTTTGTTTTGTTTTGTTATGTCCTTCCCTGGTTTTGGTATTAGGGTGATACTGGTTTCATAGGATGATTTAGGGAGGATTCCCTCCTTCCCTATCTTTTGGAATGTGTCAGTAGGATTGGTACCAATTCTTCTGTGAATCTCTGATAGAATTCAGCTCTGAATCTGTCTGGTCTTGGACTCTTTTTGGTTGGCAGGTTTTTGTTTTTTGTTTTTTTGGTTTTTTGGGTTTTTTTACCATTTCCACGTCACTGCTTGTTATTGGTCTGTTCAGGGATTCCTAATTCTTCCTGATTTAAGCTAGAAGGCTTGTATCCTTCCAGGAATTTATCCATCTCCTCTAGGTTTTCTAGTTTATGTGTGTAAAGATGTTCATAATAGCATTGAATGGTCTTTTGTGTCTCTGTGGTATCAGTTGCAATATCTCTCATTTCATTTCTAATTGAGCTTATTTGGATCTTCTCCCCTCTTTTCTTACTTATCTCACTAATGGTCTGTCAATTTTATTTATCCTTTCAAAGAACCAGCTTTTTGTTTCATTTATCCTTTGCAATTTTTTTTTTTGTTTTGATTTCATTTAGTTCTGCTCTGCCCTTTGTTATTTCTTTTCTTCTGCTGAGTTTGGGTTTGGATTGTTCTTGTTTCTCCAGTTCCATGAGGAGTGTCTATTTGTGCTCTTTCAGAATTTTTAATGTAGGTATTTAATTCTATGAACTTTCCTCTGAGTACCACTTTTGCTGTATCCCAGAGGTTTTGATAAGTTGTGTCACTATTATCATTCAGCTGAAAGAATTTTTTAATTTCTATCTTGATTGCATTGTTGAGCCAATGATCATTCAGGAGCAGGTTATTTAATTTCCATGTATTTGCATGGTTTTTGGAGTTTGTTTTGTAGTTAATATGTAATTTTATTCTACTTTGGTCTAAAAGAGTACTGGATATAATCTCTATTTTCTTAAATGTATTGAGACTTGTTTTTTGACCTATCATAAGATCTATATTGGAGCATGTTCCATGTGCTGATGAATAGAATGTATATTCTGCAATTGTTGGGTAGAATGTTCTGTAAATATCTGTTAAGTCTATTTGTTGTAGGGTATAAGTCCATTTTTTTTGTCAACTTTCTGTCTTGATGACCTGTCTAGTGCTGTCAGTGGAGTACTAAAATCTGCCACTATTATCATGTTGCTGTCTATCCCATTAATTAGATCTAGTAGTAATTGTTTTATACATTTGGGAACTCCAGTGTTAGTTGCATAT
The DNA here is from genome assembly GCF_043159975.1 of Macaca nemestrina. Lineage (NCBI taxonomy): Eukaryota > Metazoa > Chordata > Mammalia > Primates > Cercopithecidae > Macaca > Macaca nemestrina. The sequence continues at coordinate 108,967,074 of NC_092134.1, forward strand.
TATCCAGAATTGTGATATTTTCCTGTTGAACTAGTCCTTTTATTATTATATAATGTACCTCTTTGTCTTTTTTAGCCACTGCTGCTTTAAAGTTTATTTTGTCTGATACAAGAATAGCTACTCCTGCTCACTTTGGGTGTCCATATGCATGGAATATCTTTTTCCACCCCTTTAACTTAAGTTTATGTGAGTCCTTATGTATTAGGTGAGTCTCCTGAAGATAGCAGAAACTTGGTTGGTGAATTCTTATCCATTCTGCCATTCTGTATCACTTAAATGGAGCATTTGGGCCATTTACATTCAATGCCAGTATTGAGATGTGAGGTACTAGTCTAGTCATTGTGCTATTTGTTGCCTGAATACCTTGGGGTTTTTTTTCATTGTGTTATTGCTTTTTAGATCCTGTGAGATTTATGCCTTAAGGAGGGTATATTTTGGTGTATTTTGAGGATTCAAGATTTAGAGCTCCTTTTAGCTGTTCTTGTAGTGCTGGCTTGGTAGTGGTGAATTCTCTCAATATTTGTCTGGAAAAGACTGTATCATTCCTTCATTTATGAAGCTTAGTTTCACTGAATACAAAATTCATGGTTGATCATTGTTTTGTTTGAGTAGGCTAAAAATAGAACCCCAATCCCTTCTAGCTTATAAGGTTTCTGCTGAGAAATCTGCTGTTAATCTGATAGTTTTTCCTTTATAGGTTACCCGATGCTTTTGCCTCTAAGCTCTTAAGATTCTCTCCTTCATCTCGACTTCAGATAACCTAATGACTATGTACCTAGGTGATGATCTTTTTGTGATGAATTTCCCAGGTATTCTTTGAGCAAAGCCAGGGAAATTTTCCTCGATTATTCTCTCGAATATGTTTTCCGAACTTTTAGATTTCTCTTCCTCCCTAGGAACACCAATTATTCTTAGATTTGCACATTTAAGATGGTCCCAAACTCCTTGGAGTTTGTTCATTTTTTAAAAATTCTTTTTTCTTTGTCTTTGATGATTTAGGTTAATTTGAAAGTCCTGTCTTCAAGCTCTGAAATTGTTTCTTCTGATTGTTCAATTCTATTGCTGAGACTTTCCAGTGCATTTTGCATTTCTTTAAGTGTGTCCTTGATTTCCAGAAGTTGTGAGTTTTTTTATTTATGCTATCTATTTCATTAAAGAATTTTCCTTTTATATCCTGTATCAGGTTTCTTATTTCTTTAAGTTGGAATTCACCTTTCTTTGGTGCCTCATTGATTAGCTTAATAATCAACCTTCTGAATTCATTTTCTGACATTTCAGAGATTTCATCTTGGTTTGGATCCACTGCTATGATCTTTTGGGGGTGTTAAAGAACCTCATTTTGTCATATTACAAGAATTGTTTTTCTGGTTCCTTCTCATTTGGGCATACTATATCAGAGGGAAGATCTGGGATTCAAGGGCTGCTGTTCAGATTCTTTGGTCCCATGGGCTGCTCCCTTGATGTGGTGTTCTCCCCTTCTCCTAGGAGTAGGGAGTCCTGAGAGCTGAACTGTAGTGAATGTTTTTCCTCTTCTGGGTCTAGCTACCCAGCAGAGCTATCAGGCTCTGGGCAAGTACTGGGGAGTATCTGTAAAGAGTCCTGTGATGTGATCTATCTTCAGGTCTTGTAGCCATGGATACCAGCACCTGCTCCTGTGGAGGTAGCAGGGGACTGAAGTGGACTCTGTGAGGGTCCTTGGTTGTCTTTTTGTTTAGTGCATTGGTTTTGTGTTACGTGGCCTCCAGCCAGGAGATGGCCATTTCAAGAGCCCATCAGCTGAAGCCCAATAGGGAGGACGCAAAGTTGCCCTAGGGACACCTGGTTAAGTATTCAGATTTCTCAGGTGATAGTCAGGGCCAGATAGCTCCTAAGAAATTATGACCTTTGTCTTTGGTTACCAGGGTGGGTAAAAAAAGACCACCAGGTTGGGGCAGGCATAGGTATGTCTGGGCTCAGCCTCTCCTTGGGTGGAACTTGCTGTAGCTGCTGTGGGGGATAGAGGATGTGGGTGTGGTTCCCAGTCCAATGGAATTATATTCCCAGGGAGATTATGGTTGCCTCTGCTGAGTCATACAGGTCACCAGAGAAAAGCCAGCAGTCACAGTCCTCACCTGGCTCCCACACAGCCTGCAGTCCTAAAGGATGGTCTCACTCCTACTATGCCCCACCGACAACTCCAAGTCTATTTCCAGACAGCAGGTAACCAGGGCTGAGAACTTTCCCCAGACCATGAATCTCTCTTTTCAGAAAGCAAGCCGACTCACAGTTTTTCAGCATCTCAGGGAGCCTGCAGCAGTGATTTGCTTCTTTCAAAGGGTCTGTGGATTCTCTCAGTTTTCCTGCTGAAGTTCCTGGAGCAAAAGTTCACAATGCATGTCTCCACACACTGCTCTGTTCATCCAAGCAGGAGCTACAAGCTAGTCCTTCCTCCTGTTCTATTATTTTTTAATTATTGTTGTGACACTAAAGGTACAGACTGCAATTGGGTTGATGTGGTTTACTTTACAAACCACCTACTCAAAGGATTTTCTCAGGAGACTTAAAAACCTAGTAGAAGCAGGAGCGGAGCAAGATGGCTGAATAGGAACAGCTCCAGTCTCCAGTTCCAGCCCTAGCTACATAGAAGACAGGTGATTTCTGCATTACCAACTGAGGTACTGGGTTCATCTCACTGGGGAGTGCCGGACAATCGGTGCAGGTCAGCTGTTGCAGCCCGACCAGTGAGAGCTGAAGCAGGGCGAGGCATCGCCTCACCTGGGAAGCACAAAGGGGAAGGGAATCCCTTTTCCTAGCCAGGGGAACTGAGACACACAACACCTGGAAAATCAGGTAACTCCCACCCCAAGACTGCGCTTTAAGCAAACGGCCACACCAGGAGATTATATCCCACACCTGGCTGGGAAGGTCCCACGCCCACGGAGCCTTCCTCATTGCTAGCACAGCAGTCTGTGATCTAACCACAAGGCAGCAGCGAGGCTGGGGGAGGGGCGCCCGCCATTGCTGAGGCTTAAGTAGGTAAACAAAGCCCTGGGAAGATCAAACTGGGTGGAGCTCAGAGCAGTTCAAGAAGGCCTGCCAGTCTCTGTAGACTCCACCTCTGGGGACAGGACACAGCTAAACAACAACAACAACAACAACAAAGCAACAGAAACCTCTGCAGACACAAGCGACTCTGTCTGACAGCTTTGAAGAGAGCGGTGATCTCCCAACATGGAGGCTGAGATCTGAGAAGGGACAGACTGCCTGCTCAAGTGGGTCCCTGACCCCTGAGTAGCCTAATTGGCAGACTCCTCCAGTAGGGGCAGACCGACACCCCACACCTCACATGGTGGAGTATATCCCTGAGAGGAAGCTTCCAAGCAAGAATCAGACAGGTACACTCGCTGTTCAGCAGTATTCTATCTTCTGCAGCCTCTGCTGCTGACACCCAGGCAAACAGGGTCTGGAGTGGACCTCAAGCAATCTCCAACAGACCTACAGCTGAGGGTCCTGACTGTTAGAAGGAAAACTAACAAACAGGAAGGACACCCACACCAAAACCCCATCAGTACCATCACCATCATCAAAGACCAGAGGCAGATAAAACCACAAAGATGGAGAAAAAGCAGGGCAGAAAAGCTGGAAATTCAAAAAATCAGAGCGCATCTCCCCCTCCAAAGGAACGCAGCTCATCGCCAGCAACGGATCAAAGTTGGACAGAGAATGACTTTGATGAGATGAGAGAAGAAGGCTTCAGTCCATCAAACTTCTCAGAGTTAAAGGAGGAATTACATACACAGCACAAAGAAACTAAAAATCTTGAAAAAAGAGTGGAAGAAGTGATAACCAGAATAATTAATGCAGAGAAGGCCATAAACGAAATGAAAGAGATGAAAACCATGACACGAGAAGTACGTGACAAATGCACAAGCTTCAGTAACCGACTCAATCAACTGGAAGAAAGAGTATCAGCGATTGAGGATCAAATGAATGAAATGAAGCGAGAAGAGAAATCTAAAGAAAAAAGAAGAAAAAGAAATGAACAAAGCCTGCAAGAAGTATGGGATTATGTAAAAAGACCAAATCTACGTCTGATTGGAGTGCCTGAAAGTGAGGGGAAAAATGGAACCAAGTTGGAAAACACTCTTCAGGATATCATCCAGGAGAACTTCCCCAACCTAGTAGGGCAGGCCAACATTCAAATTCAGGAAATACAGAGAATGCCACAAAGATACTCCTCGAGAAGAGCAACTCCAAGACACATAATTGCCAGATTCACCAAATTTGAAATGAAGGAAAAAATCTTAAGGGCAGCCAGAGAGAAAGGTCGGGTTACCCACAAAGGGAAGCCCATCAGACTAACAGAAGATCTCTCAGCAGAAACTCTCCAAGCCAGAAGAGAGTGGGGGCCAATATTCAACATTCTTAAAGAAAAGAATTTTAAACCCAGAATTTCATATCCAGCCAAACTAAGTTTCATAAGTGAAGGAGAAATAAAATCCTTTACAGATAAGCAAATGCTTAGAGATTTTGTCACCACTAGGCCTGCCTTACAAGAGACCCTGAAGGAAGCACTAAAAATGGAAAGGAACAACCAGTACCAGCCATTGCAAAAACATGCCAAAATGTAAAGACCATCGAGGCTAGGAAGAAACTGCATCAACTAACGAGCAAAATAGCCAGTTAATATCATAATGGCAGGATCAAGTTCACACATAACAATCTTAACCTTAAATGTAAATGGACTAAATGCTCCAATTAAAAGACACAGACTGGCAAACTGGATAAAGAGTCAAGACCCATCAGTTTGCTGTATTCAGGAGACCCATCTCACATGCAGAGACATACATAGGCTCAAAATAAAGGGATGGAGGAAGATTTACCAAGCAAAGGGAGAACAAAAAAAAGCAGGGGTTGCAATACTAGTCTCTGATAAAACAGACTTTAAACCATCAAAGATCAAAAGAGACAAAGAAGGTCATTACATAATGGTAAAGGCATCAATTCAACAGGAAAAGCTAACTATTCTAAATATATATGCACCCAATACAGGAGCACCCAGATTCATAAAGCAAGTCCTTAGAGACTTACAAAGAGACTTAGTCTCCCATACAATAATAATGGGAGACTTCAACACTCCACTGTCAACATTAGACAGATCAACGAGACAGAAAGTTAACAAGGATATCCAGGAATTGAACTCATCTCTGCAGCAAGCAGACCTAATAGACATCTACAGAACTCTCAACCCCAACAGAATATACATTCTACTCAGCACCACATCACACTTATTCCAAAATTGACCACATAATTGGAAGTAAAGCACTCCTCAGCAAATGTACAAGAACAGAAATTATAACAAACTGTCTCTCAGACCACAGTGCAATCAAACTAGAACTCAGGACAAAGAAATTCAATCAAAACCACTCAACTACATGGAAACTGAATAACCTGCTCCTGAATGACTACTGGGTACACAACGAAATGAAGGCAGAAATAAAGATGTTCTTTGAAACCAATGAGAACAAAGATACAACATACCAGAATCTCTGGGACACACTTAAAGCAGTGTGTAGAGGGAAATTTAGAGCACTAAATGCCCACAAGAGAAAGTTCAAAAGATCTAAAGTTGACACTTTAACATCACAATTAAAAGAACTAGAGAAGCAAGAGCAAACACATTCAAAAGCTAGGAGAAGGCAAGAAATAACTAAGATCAGAGCAGAACTGAAGGAGATACAGACACAAAAAACCCTGCAAAAACTCAATGAATCCAGGAGTTGTTTTTTTGAAAAGATCAACAAAATTGATAGACTGCTAGCAAGACTAATAAAGAAGAAAAGAGAGAAGAATCAAATAGATGCAATAAAAAAATGATAAAGGGGATATCACCACCGACCCCACAGAAATACAAACTACCACCAGAGAATGCTATAAAAACCTCTACACAAATAAACTGGAAAATCTAGAAGAAATGGATAATTTCCTGGACACTTACACTCTCCCAAGACTAAACCAGGAAGAAGCTGAATCCCTGAATAGACCAATAGCAGGCTCCGAAATTGAGGCAATAATTAATAGCCTACCAACCAAAAAAAGTCCAGGACCAGATGGATTCACAGCTGAATTCTACTAGAGGTACAAGAAGGAGCTGGTACCATTCCTTGTGAAATTATTCCAATCAATAGAAAAAGAGGGAATCCTCCCTAATTCATTTTATGAGGCCACCATCATCCTGATACCAAAGTCTGGAAGAGACACAACAAAAAAAGAGAATTTTAGACCAATATCCCTGATGAACATCAATGCAAAAATCCTCAATAAAATACTGGCAAAGCAAATCCAGCAGCACATCAAAAAGCTTATCCACCATGATCAAGTTGGCTTCATCCCTGGGATGCAAGGCTGGTTCAACATATGCAAATCAATAAACGTAATCCAGCATATAAACAGAACCAAAGACAAAAACCACATGATTATCTCAATAGATGCAGAAAAGGCCTTTGACAAAATTCAACAGCCCTTCATGCTAAAACCTCTCAATAAATTCGGTATTGATGGAACGTATTTCAAAATCATAAGAGCTATTTATGACAAACCCACAGCCAATATCATACTGAATGGGCAAAAACTGGAAGCATTCCCTTTGAAAACTGGCACAAGACAGGGATGTTCTCTCTCACCACTCCTATTCAACATAGTGTTGGAAGTTTTGGCTAGGGCAATCAGGCAAGAGAAAGAAATGAAGAGTATTCAGTTAGGAAAAGAAGAAGTCAAATTGTCCTTGTTTGCAGATGACATGATTGTATATTTAGAAAACCCCATTGTCTCAGCCCAAAATCTCCTTAAGCTGATAAGAAACTTCAGCAAAGTCTCAGGATACAAAATTAATGTGCAAAAATCACAAGCATTCTTATACACCAGTAACAGACAGAGAGCCAAATCATGAATGAACTTTCATTCACAATTGCTCCAAAGACAATAAAATACCTAGGTATCCAGCTTACAAGGGATGTAAAGGACCTCTTCAAGGAGAACTACAAACCACTGCTCAGTGAAATAAAAGAGGACATAAACAAATGGAAGAACATACCATGCTCATGGATAGGGAGAATCAATATTGTGAAAATGGCCATACTGCCCAAGGTAATCTATAGATTCAATGCCATCCCCATCAAACTATCAATGAGTTTCTTCACAGAATTGTAAAAAACTGCTTTAAAGTTCATATGGAACCAAAAAAGAGCCCGCATCTCCAAGACAATCCTAAGTCAAAAGAACAAAGCTGCAGGCATCACGCTACCTGACTTCAAACTATACTACAAGGCTACAGTAACCAAAACAGCATGGTACTGGTACCAAAACAGAGATATAGACCTATGGAACAGAACAGAGTCCTCAGAAATAATACCACACATCTACAGCCATCTGATCTTTGATACACCTCAGAAAAACAAGAAATGGGGAAAGGATTCCCTATTTAATAAATGGTGCTGGGACAATTGGCTAGCCATAAGTAGAAAGCTGAAACTGGATCCTTTCCTTATTCCTTATATGAAAATTAATTCAAGATGGATTAGAGACTTAAATGTTAGACCTAATACCATAAAAACCCTAGAAGAAAACCTAGGTAATACCATTCAGGACATAGGCATGGGCAAGGACTTCATGTCTAAAACACCAAAAGCAATGGCAACAAAAGCCAAAATTGACAAGTGGGATATAATTAAACTAAAGAGCTTCTGCTCAGCAAAAGAAACTACCATCAGAGTGAATAGGCAACCTACAGAACGGGAGAAAATTTTTGCAATCTACTCATCAGACAAAGGGCTAATATCCAGAACCTACAAAGAACTCAAACAAATTTACAAGAAAAAGACAAACAACCCCATCAAAAAGTGGGCAAAGGATATGAACAGATATTTCTCAAAAGAGGACATTCATACAGCCAACAAACACATGAAAAAATGCTCATCATCACTCACCATCAGAGAAATGCAAATCAAAACCACAATGAGATACCATCTCACACCAGTTAGAATGGCGATCATTAAAAAGTCAAGAAACAACAGTTGCTGAAGAGGATGTGGAGAAATAGGAACACTTTTACACTGTTGGTGGGATTGTAAACTAGTTCAACCATTATGGAAAACAGTATGGCGATTCCTCAAGGATCTAGAACTAGAAGTACCATATGATTCAGCCATCCCATTACTGGGTATATACCCAAAGGATTATAAATCATGCTGCTATAAAGACACATGCACACGTATGTTTATTGAGGCACTATTCACAATAGCAAAGACTTGGAATCAACCCAAATGTCCATCAGTGAGAGACTGGATGAAGAAAATGTGGCACATATACACCATGGAATACTATGCAGCCATAAAAAAGGATGAGTTTGTGTCCTTTGTAGGGACATGGATATAGCTGGAAACCATCATTCTCAGCAAACCATCGCAAGAATGGAAAACCAAACACCACATGTTCTCACTCATAGGTGGGAACTGAACAATGAGATCACTTGGACTCAGGAAGGGGAACATCACACACCGGGGCATATCACGGGGAGGGAGGAGGGGGGAGGGATTGCATTGGGAGTTATACCTGATGTAAATGACGAGTTGATGGGTGCTGACGAGTTGATGGGTGCAGCACAGCAACATGGCATAAGTATACATATGTAACAAACCTGCACGTTATGCACATGTACCCTAGAACTTAAAGTATAATCAAAAAATAAAATAAAATAAAATAAAATAAAAAACCTAGTAGAAGCAATTTCTCTTGTCATCTGGAGTAGTCTTGTTGGGCATACCTTCTGTCATTTCAGTAGGGGTACATCCTGAAGCTTCACCCAGATTTTCCACAACTGTAACCATAACAAGAAGCAACAGTTTTATTTCTCATTGGCTTAAGGGGTCTGGGGAATCACAACTAAAACGCATGCTAAAGCTGTTTGGTACTATAAAAATAAGTTTGGAGTCCTATAGATTTCTGCCTTGGTTGCTACACTGGTTTAGAGGCAAGAGGCAAACTCAAAACTTTCCAGGTAATCTTTATTTTTTTAATGCAACAAATATACACAATTATTTAATAGCGTGATTCTACAAATGGAAGTTATTTTTTAGTAAGCATAGTTTCACATTGTACAATTGTGCAAGAAACTGCACTATTCAGAAATGTACCAAAGAAACGAATTTTGCATCCTTAAAACAAAGATGTTTTGTTTACACTGTGAAGATAAGTGACTAAGAACACTACTAAGTATTTCTTTTTACTCTTTTCTTTCTAAGTGTGTTTTCGGAATTCTCTGTATGAAATAGCTGGTGACAAGTTTATTTTTAAAAGCAGCAAAGTACAGAGCCTGAAAACATATAGAGCAAGAGCAAGGAGACAGTCATCCAGAGCACAGGGAGCAATGGGGAGCAGTAGAAATGACAGAGGTAGATCATGCAGGCCCCAGCTGGCCATGATAAAGATGGAATTTCAATCTAGATGGAGAACAAGAAGCCACCAGAGTGCTTTTGAGATGGAGCAGGGACCCCTTTTAGGGGCTTGCTGGGCGCCCCCAAGCATGGAAATAATGGAAAATATTGATCCCCTTCAAGAGAAATTCTAGACACCTAGCTAGCCTTGAGAAGTAAATCAGCAATGTGATAAAAAGGTAATGTTAGCTTAAGACAGTAGTCACCCAAGTAAGTTAGAATAATAAGATGTTTGGTTCTCTATAGAAACTAGAGATAACATCTGTTTGTTTGTGTTTATTTATTTTAATTTTTAATTTTTGTGGGTACATATTAGGTGTATATTTTATGGGCTACAGGACATATTTTGATACAGTCATACAATACATAATAATCACATCAGACTAAATCAGGTATCCATCATCTCAAGCATGTTTCCTTTGTGTTACAATCAATCCAATCATACTCTTACAGTTTTTAAATGAACAATAAAATATTGTTGACTGTAGTCACCCTGCTGTGTTATCAAATACTAGATCTTACTTGTTCTATGCAACTATATTTTTGTAACCATTAACCATCTCCACTGCGCCTCCCCACAACTCTACCCAGCTTCTGGTAACCATTGTTCTACTATCTCCATGAGTTCAAATGCTTTAATTTTTAGCTCCCAAAAATAAGAATATGCAGTTTGTCTTTCTGTGCCTGGCTTATTTCACTTAACATAATGTCCCCAAGTTCCATTTATGTGCAAAGAACAGGAACTCATTATTTTGTATGACTGAATAGTCATCTGTGGCTTATATGTATCACATTTTCTTTTCTTTTTTTTTTTTCACTTTTATTTTAGGTTCAGGGGTATAAGTGCAGGTTTGTTATATAGGTAAATTGTGTGTCATGGGGATCTGACATACAGACTATTTCATCATCCAGGTAATCAGCCTAGTACTCCATAGGTGGCTTTTCAATCCTCATACTCTGCCCACCCTCCACCCTCAAGTAGGCCCCATGTCTGCTGTTCCTCTCTTTGTGTCCACATGTACTCAATGTTTAGCTTCCAGTTATGAGTAAAAACATGTGATATTTCATTTTCTGTTCCTGTGTTAGTTTGCTTAGGACAATGGCCTCCAGCTCCATCCATGTCCCTTCAAAGGAAATGATCTCATTCATTTTATGGCTGCATAGTATTCCATGGTGTATATGTACTACATTTTCTTTATCCAGTCTACCGCTGATGGGCATCCAGGCTGAGTTGTCTTTGCTATTGTGAATAGTGTTGCAATGAATAATGAACATACATGTACATGTGTCTTTATGATAGAACAATTTCTATTCCTTTGGGTATATGCTCAATGAAGAAATTGCTGGGTCAAATGGTAATTCTGTTTTAAGTTCTTTGAGAAATTCTCAAACTACTTTCCACAATGGCTGAACTAATTTATATTCCCACCAACAGTGTGTAAGTGTTCCCTTTTCTCCACAACCTGGCCAGCATCTGTTGTTTTCTGACTATAATAGCCATTTGGACTTCTGTGAGATGGTATCTCATTGTGGTTTTCATTTGCATTTCTCTAACAATCAGTGATGAGGAGCATTTTTTCATATGTTTATTGGCCATGTGTGTGTCTTCTTTCGAAAAGTGTCTGTTCATGTTCTTTGCCCACTTTTTAGTGAGGTTCTTTATTTTTTGCTTGTTGATTTAAGTTCCTTATAGATTCTGGATATCAGACCTTTGTTGGATGCATTTGTTTTTTGCTTGTTGATTCGTTTAAGTTCTTCGTGGATTCTGGATATTAGACCTGTGTTGGATGCATAGTTTGCACATGTTTTCTCCTTTATAAGTTGTCTGTTTACACTCTCAATAGTTTCTTTTGCTGTGCAGAAGCTCTTAGCTTAATTGGATCCCATTTATCAATTTTTCTTTTAGTTGCAATTGCTTTCAGCATCTTCGTCCTGAAATCTTTGTCAGGTTCTTTGTCCCTAATGGTGTTTCCTAGGCTATCTTCCAGGGTTTTTATACTTTTAGGGTTTTACATTTAAGTCTTTTATTCATCTTGAGTTGATTTTTGTATATGATAAAGGAAGAGGTCCGGTTTCAATCTTCTGCATATGGCTAGCCAGTTATTCCAGTAGCATTTATTGAATACTGATTCCTTTCTCCATTGCTTGTTTTTGTCAATTTTGTTGAAGATCAGATGGTTGTAGGTGTGTGGCATTATTTCTGGGCTCTCTATTCTGTTCCATTGGTCTATGGGTCTATTTTTGTACCAGTACCATGCTGTTTTTGTTACTGTACCCCTTTAGTATAGTTTGAAGTCAATTAATCTAATGCCTCCAGCTTTCTTCTTTTTGCTTAGGATTGCCTTGGCTATTCAGGTTACTTTTTGGTTCTATATGAATTTTTTTAAGAAAGCTTCCACTCTTTGACCAGGATGGAATGCAGTGGCAGCAATCATGGCTCACTGCAGCCTCAACTTTCTGGGCTGAAGCAATTCCCCTATCTCAGCCTCCCAAGTAGCTGGGACCAGAGGTGTCCACCACCACACCAGGCTAATTTTTGTTTTCTGTAAAGACAGGGTTTCACCATGTTTCCCAGGCTGGTCTCAAACTCCTAGGCTCAAACAATTTGCCCATCTCAGTCTTCCAAAGTGCTGGGATTACAGATGTGAGCCACAGTGCCTGGCAGTTCCATATACATTTTAAAATAGATTTTTTCTAATTCTATGAAGATTATCATTGGTAATTTGATAGGAAGAGCATTGAATCTGCTTTGGATAGTATGGCCATATTAACAATATTGACTCTTCCTATTCATGAGCATGGAATGTTTTTCCATTTGTTTGCATCATCTCTGATTTCTTTGAGCAGTGTTTTGTAGCTCCCATTGTAAAGAAACTTCATCTTCCTGCTTAGCTATATTCCTAACGTATTTTGTTCTTTTTTATTCCTAAGGTGTTTTCTTCTTTCTGCTGCTATTGTAAGTGGAATTACATTCTTGATTTGACTCTCAGCTTATATGATCTTGGTGTGTAGGAATGCTACTGATTTTTTCACATTCACTTTTTATCCTGAGACTTTGCTGAAGGTGTTTATCAGATCAAGGAGCTTTGGAGCAGAGATTATGGGGTTTTCCAGGTATAATACCATATCATCTGCCAACAGGGATCGTTTAACTTCCTCTCTTCCATTTGTATGCTTTTTATTTCTTTCTCTTTCCTGATTGCTCTGGTTAGGATTTCCAGTACTATGTTGAATAGGAGTAGTGAGACAGACATCTTTGTTTTGTTCTGGTTTTCAAGAGGAATGCTTCCAGCTTTTGTCTACTCAGTATGATACTGGCTGTGGGTTTTTCATAGATGACTATTAACAATGCCTAGCATGTTAAGAGTTTTTAACATGAAGGGATGTTGAATTTTATCAAAATCCTTTTCTGCATCTATTTATATGATGATGTGGATTTTGTTTCCAGTTCTGTTTATGTGGTAAATCACATTTATTGATTTGCATATGTTGAACCAACCTTGCTTCCCAGAGATAAAGCCTACTTGATCCTGTTGGATTTGCTTTTTGCTCTGCTAATTCAGTTTGCTAGAATTTTTTTGAAGATTTTTGCATCAATGTTCATCAAGGATATTAGCCTGAAGGTTTCTTATTTTTATTGTGTCTCTTCTGGGTTTTGGTATCAGGGCAATATTTGGCCTCATAGAATGATTTCAGAGCAGTCCCTCCTCCTCAATTTTTCTGGAACAGCTTCAGCAGAAATGGTACTGGCTCTTCTTTATACATCTGGTAGAATTTGGCTGTGAATCCCTCTGGTCCTGGGCTTTTTCTGGTTGGTAGGCTTTTTATTACTGATTCAATTTCAAAACTCCTTATTGGTCTGTTCAGAAATTCAATTTCCTCCTAACTCAATCTTGGGAGGTTGTATGTGTCCAGGAATTTATCCATTTCTTCTACATTTTCTACCTTGTGTGTATAGAGGTGTTTATAGTAGTCTCTGAGGGGTTTTATATTTCTGTGGGGTCAGTGGTAATGCCCCCTTTATCGTTTCTGATTGTGTTTATTTAGATCTTCTCTCCTTTTTTCTTTATTAGTCTAGCTAGTGATCTATCTGTCTTATCAATTCTTTCAAAAAAAAACAACTCTTGATTTCACTGACCTTTTGTATGGTGTTTCACATCTCAATTTCCTTCAGTTCAGCTCTGATTTTGGTTATTTCTTGTCTTCTGCAACCCTTGGGTTAGTATGTTCTTGTTTCTCTAGTTTCTCCAATTGTGATATTAGGTTGTTAATTTGAGATCTTTCTAACTTTTTGATGTGGGTGTTTAGTGCTATAAACTTTCCTCTTAACACTGCATTAGCTGTGTCCCAGAGATTCTGGTACGTTGTATCTTTGTTCTTATTAGTTTCAAAGAATTTATTAATTTTTGCCTGAATTTCATTATTTATCCAGAAGTCATTCAGGAGCAGGTTGCTTAATTTCCATGTAATTGTATGGATTTGAGTAATTTTTTAGCATTGATTTATGTTTTTATTGCACTGTGGTCAAAGAGTGTGGTTGGTATGATACTGCTTTTAAAAGTTTGCTGAGGACTGCTTTTGCCCAATTGTGTAGCTGATTTTTAGAGTATATGTCATGTGCAGAGGAGAAGAATGCATATTCTGTTTTGGGGGGGTAGAGAGTTCTACAGATGTGAGATAGTATCTTTACATACATTCCTAAGCTATTTTTCAGAAATCCAGACCCCCAACCAGATGGAAAACACTGATTGCTCTCACATGGAACTCAGAGAAGGAGGAACTGAAGACTGAACTCTGGTCACCTTTCTTTGTTCTAAATGTCTTCCTAAGGAGTCTGGAAAGAGTCACACCCATAAGCCAAATATAACATTCCTTTCTACTAACCCCAAGTTTTTAGACAAAGTTTTGCTTTCTTAACCAATTGCAAATCAAATAAATTTTGAGCCTGCCTATCACTTGTAAGCCCCACTTCAAGACATCCCACCATTTTGGGCCAAACCAATGTATAATCTCCATGCTGATTTACAATTTTCTCTGTAACTTCTGCTTCCCTAAAATGCATCCTATTTTTTTTAATCCTTACTTGTAAGCCTTTGGTGAGGTACAGCCTTAAGTGTTAGTGCTCTGTAAATAAATGCCTACCTTTCTCTCACTGCCAACTTCAATGTGGATGTTTCGCTTTATTGTGTTGGGTGAGCAGACCAGGTTCAGTTCAGTAACACTTTGTGCAATGAAATTTTATAATGTGATTTACATTTTATAAAGTATAGTTCTAGCTGCAGTGTTGAGAATAGGTATACAATCAAATAATATGCTTCCACTCCTATTTCTTGATCTATTAACCCCATATGATATTTATTGACTCTACAAAATGGAAGAAAAGGAAAAATGCCTCTTCTTGACTACCTCCCAATGTTTGTTAGTTATAATTTTATTTTTATTTACTGGTTACCTTTGTAAGTTTAAACAATATTCTTACTGACTACCTCCCAATGTTTGTTAGTTATATATTTTTTTTCATTGACTAGTTATCTTTATAAGTTTAAACAATATTCTTAATATGTTTAATCCTATATTGCTTCATCCTTCCACTTTAAACTACGGTTTACTCTTTTCAAAACTTATTTTAGAGAATACATGTTTTCATAAAGATTTTAAGCAATCCTGAAAGTACAAAGAATGTAAACAAAATCAACATGTACAAATAATTATCTTTAAATTTGCTAAGAATTACTTTAGGCATATCCTTACATGACCACATACCAATAGAAAATGAAGGCAGACTTTTAGATATATTGGATTTGTTAATAAAAATGTACTATTTCACTGAAGGGAATGAAAGGGAATAAAGTCAAACCTAAGGAATTTCTAAACTTTACGTAAATGTTTTTTTCCCATAACAAAATGTATTAGTCCGTTCTCACACTGCTATAAAAATACTGCCCAAGACTGGGTAATTTATAAAGGAAAGAGATTTAATTGACTCACAGTTCCACATGGCTAAGGAGGCCTCAGGAAACTTACAAACATGGCAGAAGATGAAGGGAAAGCAAGGACCATCTTCACATGGCAGTAGGAGGGAGAAGTGGAAGCAGAGGAGATACCAGACACATATAACACCATCAGATCTCACTATCACATGAACAGCATGGGAACTGTTCTTGTGGGACATGGGAACTGTCCCCACGATCTAATCACCTCCCACCCAGTCTCCTCCCTTGACACATAGGGATTATGAGGATCACAATTCAAGATGAGATTGGGGTGGGGACACAGCCATATCACCAGACTTATCAGTTCCTAAAACCACCTCATGTAACTACAATCCATGTCAAGAAAAACAGTATTGACAAAACCACAAAAGCACCCCTTCCATCCCCATCACCATTCCTTCTCTCACCTGCAAATGTCGCTAAAGGAAACCAATGGTTTCACAGTAATCACTTCCTTGTCTTTATTTTTAGTATGTATCTTGTCTTTTCTTTTAGTATGTATCTCTAAACACAATTGTTTGGTTTTGCATGTTTTTTAGAGTTTCACATTAATAGAATCATATAGTATCTATCAGTTTATGTATGAACTCTTTGATTCAACATTATATTTTTGAAATTCACCCATGTTTTTCAAATATCATATATTTCGTCATTTTCCTTGCTCTCTATTTTATCGTGTAACTATAATAAAATTTGTTAATCCATTCTTTTTTTTTTTTTTTTTTTTTTTTGAGACGGAGTCTCGCTCTGTCGCCCAGGCTGGAGTGCAGTGGCCGGATCTCAGCTCACGGCAAGCTCTGTCTCCCGGGTTTACGCCATTCTCCTGCCTCAGCCTCCCGAGTAGCTGGGACTACAGGCGCCTGCCACCTCGCCCGGCTAGTTTTTTGTATTTTTTTTTAGTAGAGACGGGGTTTCATCGTGTTAGCCAGGATGGTCTCGATCTTGTTAATCCATTCTTATGAGCTCCTTGTTATATTTTTACAAACATCTTTCCATCTGTGACTTGTCTTTTCACTTTTGTAATGGTATTGTTTAATCAATGGAAGTTCTAATTTCAATATGGTCAAATTTATCAATCTTTTCCTTTGGGTTGGTGCTTTGTATGTCCTGCGTAAGAAATTTCTTCCTATTCCAAGATCATGAAGATAATATTTTTTAAATTGTATTATCTTCTAAACACTTTGTGTTTTGTCTTTTGCCTTTATTTCTACAATCTACTAGCAGCACTTGGATATTTTGTAGTTTTGGAGTCAAGTTCAATTTTTTTACCTATGTGTGTTCAACAATGTCCCCGATATTTAACTCAAAAGTCTTACTTCTCTGAAGTGCCATTTGTGTCATGCATCAAGTGTCCATGTATGTTAGGGTTTCCTCGTGGGTTCTTTGTTCCTTTCCATTGATCTATTTGTCTATACTTGCCCATTATCATATCTTAATTACTCTTAATTGCTGTTTTCTAATAAATTCATGTTATCTGTTTAAACAAGTCGTCCTTGGCTTTTTCAGTCTTCAGTGATTCTGTGTTAATTTTAGGATGATCTTGTCAAAATCTATAAAAAGATTTGTGAAAAATCTGTTCAGATTTTGTTTGCATCATATCTATCAATCTGTTTGATGAGGACTGGTATTTTTACAACATCAGATCTTCAGACAAATCCATAAATATATTATATTGCTTCATTATTCTAGGTCTTCTTTAATTTTTCCCAATTAGGTTTTATAGTTTTATATATATACACACACACACACACACACACACACACACACACACATATCTTAAACATCTTTTGTTAGATTTATTTTTAAGTGTTTAATATATATTATTAAAATATTTTATATGCAAAATTGTATCATTTCATTTTGTTTGTTACAAGTAAATAGAAATAAATTGATTTCTGTATATGACATTATATCTAGCAAACTTCCTAAACTTTTTTATTAATTCTAATTATTTATTCTTGCATGGTTTGGGATTTTCAATAAATAATAATAGTTTTCATTTCTCTCTTTCTGACCCCTACTTCTTTTTTCTTTACTGCACGAGCTAAGACTTCTACAAACTGAATAGAGAATAGAAAGCATATATCCTTGTCTTCTTACCAGTTTCAAAGGAAAATCTTTCAAATTTTCACCATTAAATATGCTGTTTCTTGTAGAGAGATATACTTTATCAAATTTTAAAATGTCACTTCTGGTCTTAGCTCATTAACTATGTATGCCTAGTCTTCCATTATTGGAACATTAAGCTTGCTGGAGTTATTTATATCCTACTGCTCAAGGTCATTGTCAAGGTCTGATTTTTCACACAAAAAAAATTTGCAACCTCTAGCATAAATGGGCATAAATGGATTAAGAGTGTTTCCCATGAATGGATGCTGAATTTTACAAAGATTATTTCTTCATCTCTTGAGGTGATCATATAATATTTCTTCTTTATTATCTTATTTTAGAAATATCATTGATCGATTTTTTAAATGGTAAATCCTTTGTATTCTGGGGTATAATTTGTGTGCTCTTTCTCTCTCTCTCTCTCTCTCCACATACACACACACACACACACACACTCATACATACAAATACTTACAAATATCTACACAAGTACTTACAGATACACATGTAACTTGCTCTCTCACTCTCTGTCCCTCTCTCTCTCTCTTTCTCTCTCTCTCTGTCTCTCCCCACACACACACAGAGTACATTCTAGCTCTTATATTCATCTTATTACTACTTTATTTTGGATTTTTGCATCCACTTTTTTGTGTAAGCTAGTCTCATAACTTCCCCTTTCTATGACACGCTTGCCAGGTTTTGATTAAGGTCACTCTTATTTCATAAAATACATTTGGGTATATTTCTCCTTTTCCTAATATTTGAAAGTGATTGTGTAAGACCTTAAATATTTGGCAGATTTCACTGTTTAAGCTTTATTAGCATATAGTTGTAGGGTCTCTGTTTATAATTCTGAATTATATTATAGTTTTAATTTATTTAATGACATTATTTAAATTTTATACTTCTTTTATCAGTTTTATTACGATGCATTTTTTTGGAATTTATTTATATGATCCAAATATTCCAATTTACTGAAATAAAATTCCTCTGTCTTTAACATTCTGTTAGGCTCTTTTTAATATCTGCAGGATCTGTAGCAATATCTCCTTTCATTTTTCCAATATTGGTTATTTGTGCTTCTCTCTCTCTCTCTTGCTCTCTAATTCTTTATCTTTCTGATCAAGCACACAACTTTTAGATTTGTTAATATTCTCTACTGTATGTTCATTTTTCATTTAATTAATTTCTATTATATCTTTATTATATATTTCTCCTACATTCTTTGGTTTAATTTATTGTGCTTTTTCTTCACTTATTCATTGCTTATCAGCCTTATTTTTCTAGTATATTATTTTAAAGCTATATATTTCTCTCTCTAAACAGTCCTTTAGCAGCATCTACAAGATTTAATAGGTATTATTTTATCATCATTTAGTTTAAAATATTATCTGACTTCCATTATGATTTCTTTTGTGTCCTTCTAGTTATTTGGAAATCTATTTCTTATTTTATAAATATTTGGAGATTAGCTAATTATCTTTGTTATTAATTTCTAGCATGATGGCGATGTGTTTTCAGATAATACTACGGAGGATTTTAATTTTTTGACATTGGCGTTATGCACTGGCATTTGATCAATGCTTTTAAATATTTTATATTTTAAGGTCTTTTCTGACAGATCCAATAGCTGGAATCTTTATAAGTCTTTTTCTGTTGTCCATATTAATATTTATTTTCTTTGGTACTCTCTTATAGTCTCAGTTTCCAAATTACATTTTATTGTATACAGACATTTTATTTGCAAAATTGCTTGTGCAAATAACATTTGAGGACTATGATTATGTCATTTTCCTCTAGAGGGGATTGATGTTTACTTCTGCCAGGCATCCGGGGCCACTAGCAACCTGGGGTCTCCTCCATCCAGTTTCCATGAAGTGAGGTGAATCTAAATGAGCACCTGAGAGAACCATAGCAACGCCTTGTTCCTCCTTACTGCTACGATGCGACCCCTTTTGGAGCCCATTCAAAGCAAGGAGTTTTGCTCCTCCCTACCCCGGATGGCCCTGGACACCAATCACTGTTACTCAAGCTCAGGGAGGCTGTACTGCCCATCCTGTTCATGTTACATCCATTCCAGCAAAATCTGTAAAAAATCCAGAGGAAAACTGGCCACAAACTACATACCTCTCCTCTCTGGCCTCTGTTCTTTCCTGTTTCTGGCTTATTCATTCTGTGTTATCGTTTGTTCTCCAGTGCATTTAAATGGTTTTTAAAGAATTATTTTCTTGATTTCAGATTGATTTGTTTTCTTTGCAAGAGGACTAGCCTGAATTGTGTAAGCTGCCAACAACTAAAGGTAACATTCATATTCAGTCTTTATTTCTTTTAATTTTAAAGCTGTGAAAGTTACTTGCTTTTCAACATTTCCTCGTAAGAATAAAAAGAGGTTAATAAAGGAAGACAGTATGATCTGATTGTTTGTGTTTCACCAAAATTCATATGTTGAAAACTAATCACCAAATTGATGGTGATAGGAGATGGTTTGGGGAAGTAATTAGGTCATGAAGGCAGAGCCCGCATGAATGGGATTACTGCAGAGAGACTACAGAGAGCTGCCTGGTCCCTTTATACGATATGTAGTAGAAAGGCCCCATCTATGAACTAGAAAGTAGGCCCTTACCAGACACTAAATCTGCCAGTACCTTGATCCTGAACTTCCCAGCCTCTAGAACTGTGAGAAACAAATTACTGTCATTTATAAGGTACCCAGTGTGATGTTTTGTTGTAGCAGTGCACATGGACTGAGGTAGAAGGCATCTAGAGTTCCCTGAGAAGTCCACTATAATTTCAGTAGCATTAAATGATTTAGTTTGAAAATTACTGAGATGTTAAAATATAATTTATGGCTGGCACACCTACATTGTTAAAGTGTTTAAATCTCTTTTTCTTACTAAAAATTCAGTTCACCACATAAGCAAAAGTAATTCTGTTTACATATTTTCCACTGTAATTACTGTTAAGAACTATAATCATTAAGTATAATTTAGCATTAAATGAAATTGTACACAAAAGTAAATAGTAGCAGAATTATAGATTTAGGCTATCTGCTACTACAAAATTAGTTTCAAATGTTCAAACAAAGTCCATATGGTCGTTAGCACATACTCATAAGCATACAATGTATTGCCCATAAATCCAAGAGAGATTGTAAAATTCCTATACAAGATACAAATCCAACTATTTGTATCTCTCCCAAGATGTCACACTCTATTGAATTTTCTTTATGTCACATTCTGCTTTCTATAATAAGTCGTAGAGTCCATTAAATTTGGAAAAGAAGATAAGAATACAGAAAATGACAGTTTACCTCTTCAATAATTTTGTGTTTACATTGTTGAATTAAGGCATTTTTGTTTGTTCCCAGAAGTTTTCTGCAAACAACAAAAATTTTACCGAAAACAATAGTAAGAATGAAAAACAGAGAAAATGATCCATAGTCAAGGAATTAACTCTCTCTATTCCAAAGCACATACAATAAGTTTACCTTCCAAACGTCATGGACTCGGGGCCAGGAGACAAAGTCCTGAGCGTGAACTCATGCCTCCTGGGACTCTAGCAGGTGCAGAATTTCTCCAAAACAAGTACCTTTGTCCAGAAAGACTTAACCTATGACTCTAACTAAAATGTCCAAATTTAGAGTATGGATGGGCAGCAGAAAAAGAAGAGATGGTCCTGTAAAGATTTGATTCCTTTAAATATTCACACATCACCACAAAATGTCAGGGATCAAATCAGGCTGTCACATTATTTCCACTACTGACCCCCTAGATTTCTAGTAGGGCAAAGATCACCAGAAGTGAATGGGTGATTAGAAGAAAGGGCAGCAAGCCCATACCCTGAAGAGCTTTGCTGTGAGCCACATCCTCTTCCTAGAGAAACTGATGTGCCCAAGATTTTAAAAAGTAATAACACGAAACACTTGATGAAATGTTCAAGATCACAAATGGTAACTGAATATAGTCATAGATCTCTCCCCTCTCCAATGCTCCTCTCCTAGTCTTTCTATTCTTCCAGAGGTTAAGGAATTCCACTTGAGGACAAGTCATAATCAGAAATAAACAAACACAAAATATGCAGAAAATCTGGAAGGAAAATGAGAGGAGGCAGATCAAAAAGACAAATCAAATGGAAATTTGCCCATTGAAACATGAAAAGTCAGACAAATAAATAATTTCTATTCTCTCAAAGAAGTTACAGCTCTGAACTCTCTTCTTCAAAAAAAAAGGTCAATGAGCAGGTTCAAATATTCAAGGAGACTACAGAGATGAAAAGGGAGCTTAGGAGCTCACAAGAGAAAAGGAAGGAAAACATTAAAACACAACAGAGACCAAAGCCAAATTAGTAGCCAAACATAAGCACAGACATGCACAAATGAGCACAGTCAAGAACATAATGAACACTATTCTGCAATTCACAGAAAAAAAAAATAAAACAGAACAATGATTTCAAATTGAGTACAGAGATGATAACAGACAAAGAACATAGGTAAAGGTATCAACAACTGTATCATTGCTATGATTTCCTGAAGAAAAGAACTGAATAAATAAAACAGATAATATATCCTAATCTAAAACATAAGAAAACTATCCTGGAAAAAAATGGCCTTAATCTGCACATCAAAGAAGTAGATCATGTTCCAGGAAAAACTGATGCAATAGAATTGGCACTGAGACATACCCTCAGGAAGGTACTGAACTACAAGGACAAAGAAAAAATCATAAGACATCCAGGTAACAAAACAAAAATCATATGCTAGGTCAGCCTCTCATTAGAAGCATTCATTGCTAGAAAACAGTACAATAATGCAACCAAATTTATATAAAAGGAAGATAGGGTGACCCTAGAATTGCATATCTAGATGGGTATTAATTATTAATCATTGTGTTTTAATCTACAGACTTTATTCAGATATCTCCAATTGTTCCAGTATTGTTCTTTATTGCAAAAGAAATCTGGAATCATGTATCACATTTTATTGCCAGGTATCTTTAATCTCTTACAGTTCTACCACCTTTTTCTTGCAATTCTTTAAATTGTTTTAAGAGAAAGTCTTTAAAATTGGGTTGTTTGATGTTTTACTTGGACTGGGATTATGTACCTTTGACAGGAATACTACAGACACCATCTTAGCCAAGTGAGCAGATTAAAACCACTGATAATGGGACAAATTCACATCATGTTCCTATTTATCTAATGAACAGAGAATAAGAAACCCAGATTTTGAAAACAATTCCTCAGATATATGGCCAGGAGTTTGAGACCAGCCTGGGCAACATGGCAAAACCCTGTCCCTAGAAAAAATGCAAAAATTAGCCGGGCATGGTGGCACACTCCTGTAATCCCAGCTACTTGGGAGGCTGAGGTTGGAAGATCACCTGAATCCAGAAGGTTGAGGCTGCAGTGAGCCATTATTACACCACTGCACTCTAGCCTGGGCAACACAGTGAGACCTTGTCTCAAAAAAAAAAAAATGAGAGAGAGAGAGAGAATAACAAACTCAAGTCCTGAAAACAATTCCTCAGAAATAAAATATAAAAGCATTGTTGGTTATTCTATTTTTAAACAAAACAAAGAATTATACATAGTAGAAGTAACTTCCTGTCATACTGCCATCCCCTCAAGTTCATTTATATTAATGATTTGCTATTAATGATTTGGAAATTCAAATCAAAGGAAGTTGCTATTAATGATATGGTGAATATTTGTCACACCTTTTTCTGTGATTTTACATAGATAGAGAAGACCTAATTGTGTTGCTTTTTGGCAGAGGAGATGAAGGTATTAATATATAAACATAATTAAACTGCATATTATTTTAGAGTATTTCTCATGAGAGCTCACAGATACCTCATTAAAATCTGATGAATAAAATTCTATGGTATATATAAAGCATAATTTATTTAACTATCCTTAAGTTAATAGACATTATAGGTGACCTTCAACTTTTTAGTATTTCAAATAATGCTCCAATAGGCCCTCTTGTACATGTCTCTTCATGTACACATACAAATATTTTTTTGAATAGATACCTAGAAATGGAAAACTTGAAATATATAACATTTTGATTTTTTTATCAATTCTGCCAAATCGTTCTCTAAATTAACTCATTTTATGCTCTTCCTAACTATAAAAAGAGACTGTTTATACTTAATATTAATAATTTTAATGTTTACTAATATATTGGCAAACAAAAACCTTGCTATTGATTGCCAGAGAAATTGTGCGCTCTGTCTTAAATTTATTGGTCACTTTTATAATCCTTCCATTAATTGCCCATTTTTGGCCTTTGCATATTTTAATGTGCATATTCTTCTACTTGATTTGTAAGTTGCTCTTTACGCTTCTTTGCATATTAATTATTTATGGTACTAAGGTTGCCAATGCATGTTCTGCCAAGTGTAGACTATCTTTTATTCAAGTACACCCTACACTAGATTGCTGGAGGAAGATTAGAAAATCAAAAGTCCCAATGTCATTATTTTACCCAAGGGAAACCTAAGACCTACAGACAGAGGCATATTAATTTATTATAATTTATAAAACTAAAGCCTTAGCATTATAGAAGAATGCCAAAAAAAAGTATGGGATAGTGGAGAAAAGAAATTTGGAATTTACATTTTGTCAAAAGACCTGAGTTGGAGCCCAATCTGAGCTAATAATGGACTGTTCTTGGAAATAATATTGGGCAAATACTTTAAATCCCTTGAAAGAGAATTGAACTTGGAATCTAAAGGCACAGGTTTGAGACTTGGCTCTACTAATTACTAGCTGTATGCACTTGTTGCAAATCATACTCCTCATTTGTAAAACAAGAACACAAATAGATGCCCACACATATTTCAAATCATTGATGTGAAACCCAAATGTTTGAAGTAAAAAAAGACTTTATGTCTTTCAAATATGACCTAAATACAGGTAAAACCAGAGGTATATCACCCAAAGTCATATATACCTCTACCCCAAAATGGGTGATATACCTCTACCCCAAAAATAAATCATTAACTACTTCCCAATTACCAGCTCTAGTGAGATACAAAAACCAAACTTTTAATGCTATATACAAGATAACAAAGATTTCTGTTGTATAAAGATTCTCATCCTTCCCTGTCATTAATCTTCACAAATTCAATATTAATTTTTCAACAGGCCACATACACTTCAACTACTCTAAATTTCAATCATTTCTTATTATTAATTTTACAAGTAGTTTCAGTTTGCTTGGTTTAAAACATGAAATTAAAATGCCCAAATTTATTTTTACTACCTATGATAGAAAAATATTAAAGACAAACATTATGGTATTAATAATTGTTTTGAATATTTTCATAAAAATTACCTCAAATTATAGAAGTTTATTATTTTAAATGAACTACAAGCACAACTATGTGGCACATAGCAGGCTGTCATCAAGTCTGTTATAATTGACTAAGAATTTGCTTTCCAGGTGATTTGAATCCTTTTTTTAGTACTTCTCAATGTAATCACTTCATCTTCTCAGAGAAAGATGTGTAAATGAAACTCATTATTACAGAATGCGTGCAAGGTCATCTAGTGCCTTTCTGCTGAAAAATTACAATAGTAAAATAAGACCATTAATAGAGACTCCATCACTTTGATGAGACTACAGATTCAAATTCACTCTCACATGTATCTTATTTCTAATGGCCTCAGACCAATATGTGTTAATAAAGGCTAGGACTTCATTATCAATGTTAAAATAGTTGCTGAAAACTATTCAAATGCAGTAACTTTTTAATGCAGCTTTTTTTTATAATAAAAAAAGTGTTAAATACCTTGGGTATTTTATGCTTATATTTTACTGAAAATACGGTGAGAGAGTTAGTTTCTTAATTGCCATTAGCCAAAACATGAATACTCTAAATGTTCTCAATTTTAGTTTAGCAACACTAAGAAGATGTAAGAATTTGGTACAATATAAATAACTAAGAATCGGTTTAGCATAGGCTAAAGAAGACAGAAGCATGCAATCACTTAATCAGACACACACATAAATGCTCGCAAAAGCACGAAGACCCTGGCTTCCTTATAAGAGATCTGGTACCTCAGAAACATGCATAAAAAAGCAATGGTAAGTTACAACAAAGTCTTATAATTTGTTTCCCTTGATACATATTTGCTGCTCTTTGCTCTAATAATAATCCTATAATTCTATAATTTTACCATATTTATGTTTCATAAAATTCAGGCCATTTTTCTTCTGGTCACCAGTATTCATACAGTACATATAGAGGTTCCCATTTTAAAGCTAATCTGTATAATCTGAAGAAGCTAATCTTTGTATGATTTGCAGACGATGAAAAGTCATCACTGCATGATTTCCATCACAAGGCTCCTGTCAGAGTGGCTTGCACCTCAATAAAAGATTCTCAGTGAATGACCCCATAAACAATGCTAATTTGAACATAAGTTTCAGAGAAGATTTTCTACTTTCAAAAATGGCCATTTGATGGCTGGACACTGTTGCTCACACCTGTAATCCCAGAACTTTTGGAGATCAAGGCAGCTGAATCGCTTGAGCCCAGGAGTTCAAGACCAACCTGGGCAGCATGACAAAATCCCATCTCTACTAAAAATAAAAAAATGAGCCAGATGTGGTGGCCCGCAACTGTAATCCCAGCTACTCAGGAGGCTGAGGCAACAGAATTGCTTGAACCGGGAGGCAGAGTTTGCAGTGAGCGGAGATTGCCCCACGAGGCTCCAACTTGGGCAACAGAGCGAGACTCAGTCTCAAAAAAAAAAAAAAGGTCATTTGTTAAATTTTGCAGCCTTCTGGTTTTAAGTGTTTCTGCATTTCATGATTCTAGTGTCTAGGTTTTCTTCATTTAACACAAAATTCAGAAATATCTTCAAAACTAAAGACTGCAGGGTGGTGGACAAATTCCAAAATAAAAGAGTCACTAAGGGTAAGTCCACAATCTCTATTCTCTAGCTCAGAGACTACAAATGAACAGCCCATGGCCTAAAATTTTTTTCACCCAGTTTGTTACAACCAAACAAAAAAAAAAATGAATGTTACTCGTATTTTAAAATAAAATGTTTCACACAAAATATTAAGTTTCCCTGTAAAAGTGGAACATCTAGCCACTCACCAATCACTTAGTACCTCTAGCTAAGTGGAGGGTGAACCCTTCAACTGGAGCATGTGCACTTCCTGTCACTGAAGTCTGCATCATTTCCTGCTGTACTAACATGGCCCCTTTGCATCTGTCTTGACTTGCCTGGGCACTCTAGGGCTTTGGATCTGAGACCCCAAACTGAAGATAAACAAAATTACCACACGATTGAGAAGATTAGATGAAGATCAGCAATTTTGGTATCTAAGGATCACTTTATGAAGTGATCCTCACTTTATAAAGACATCTGATGTATCAACATAAAACTGCTATCTACAAGATAAGAAGCAATCTTGGAAACTACGATTTTTCATAAAGATTTTTTAGAAATGGAGTATTTGCGCAAGTTCTTTCCAAGATAGGTATTGGGGAGCTGGTGGTCTCCTCCATGTTTGGGCTGGATACAGAGAAGCTGTGGGATCAGTGAACAGAGCAGAAAGAAATTAGCTAGATTAATACCCTTATAAGTTTTGCTATGCCAGAATCAAGATAAGCAGACTCAAGCAGGATTATTAAGCCAAAAGAGCATATTGGGTCCACAATCCATGTGGATCAAGACACTAGGCAGCTGATTTACGAGAAAATTCCATGTGCCCCTTTGCCACTTTCTGGCATGTTTAGGTATGTTTAGAACAGTTAAAATATTGAAACAGAGAAGATGGCAGTTAAAATTACGGGTATCTCCAAACATGGTGATTCCCACCCTCTTCCTCTTACCCTTGCCCCACATATGCCTGGCGACCTGGCTGCCCCCACATATCTCCACATTTGTAGACATCATGGCACCCTTCATTTGCATATTAAAAGGCTAGGGTAGGAAGACCAGTTTTTTTGCAGGCCACGTGAAAGACATGCCTGGTCAAACCAATCCCCTGAGCCCTACGCAAATCAAACACAGCCTCCTCCAGTCTCTTCATGTACCTGGCTGGTATCTGGCAGGTGGGGTTTCCTCTTTCGGCTTTGGAACCCCCCTCCCTCTGTCTCTGTATGAGGGAGCCTTCTTCCTTCCTTCTTGCCTATTAAACTCTCCACTCCTGAAAACCGACATAAATACATACAATAAAATTAGGAGTGCCTCTTGTTTTCGTGTGTGTGTTTGTCACATAATATGTTCGAAGTTGAATTATTTTTGTTTTTATAATAATACCAGTTATTTTTATGGTAATTCATAATCCATAATATTATGAAAATGGTAAACTTTAGAAAGATTTCTGCCTGAAGTCCTTAAGAAAATAAATGTTGGGGCCAGGCACAGTGGCTCACTCCTGTAATCCCAGCACTTTGGGAGGCCGAGGTGGGTCGATCACCTCAGGTCAGGAGTTTAAGATCAGCCTGACCAATATGGTGAAACCCTGTCTCTACTAAAACTACAAAAATTAGCCGGGTGCAGTGGTGTGCGCCTGTACTCCCAGCTACTTGGCAGGCTGAGGCAGGAGAATTGCTTGAACCAGGGAGGCAGAAGTTGCAGTGAGCCAAGATCACACCGCAGCACTCCAGCCTGGGCAACAGAGCAAGACTCTGTCTCAAAAAAAAAAAGAAAGAAAAGAAATGTTGGAGGAAAAGATGTCCTCCTTTACAATTGATGCTAGTTTTAGGATTGGTTTAGGCAATACTGCCCTTTTTCTTGGTATGTTAAAATATTATAGCTAAGGTTATAGATTTCAGCCCATATAACCCGAGGAAGAGTGCTCTTTCTAGACAAGAAGAAATTACCCATCGTTTGGAGAGAAGTGAGTTTTTTTTCCCTCCCAGTAATGCTGATTTTGCTTCTCCAGAACTTTTTTTCATAGCCCTGAAAACCTTTTAAAGTAGAATTGAACTTGACCTGAAGACACACCTCTAAATGTTCATTGTATTATCTTTTCTCCCCACTCGTGACCTTTCTGAAATCTTCAAAATAGAGCTATTGCCAACCACAGCCTTTCTTCCGATATAGCTTCAACTTTGTACAGCAGAAGATCAGTTGCCCACTTCTGCTAGCCTGTGACTGAAGAAGTTGAGAGGCCAGATAAAAGACAAGAGGCAATTTTCCTTGAGGTGTCAGTGAGGTATTTAAAATGAGCTGCAAAACTAGAGTACTCGAGCTTTTGGAGTCATTTGGGGAGAACTGGCCACCTTGCATTCAGTCATTCAGGTTACCTAGGCTGCTTTCCAGAATAAGAGGGAAGCTAGAGCTGAAGGTGACCACCCAGAGCTGGTAGCAAAGGAACCTACACACAATGAAGCCAGGTTATTACCATGGAAACTGTCATTGTGAGAGGTGACAACATGCTAGCAGCCCTCCCTGGTTCTGGACGCCTCCTCAGCCTCGGCGCACCCTGGTCACACTTGAGGAGCCCTTCAGACCACAGCTGCACCGTGGGAGCCCCTCTCTGGGCTGGCCGAGGCTGGAGCCGGCTCCCTCTGCTTGCAGGGAGCTGTGGAGGGAGAGGCTGTAGGCAGGAACCAGGGCTGTGCGCAGCGCTCGCGGGCTCGGCCGGCCCTGCACTCAGAGCGGCCGGGCCACCAGCCCCAGGCATTGAGGGGCCTAGCACCCGGGACAGCAGCAGCAGAGGGTGCACCCGGTCCCCCAGCAGTGCCGACCTGCCTGTGCTGGGACACGCTGGAATTCTCACCAGGCCTCAGCTGCCTCCCCACGGGCAAGGCTTGGGACCTGCAGCCCGCCATGCCCCAGCCTCCCGGATGGGCACCTTGACTTCTCAGACGGCGCCTGGTCGATGGGCCCAAGGGCTTAGGAGTGCAGGTGCCCGGCACGGGACTGGCCAGCAGCTCCACTCACAACCCGCTGCCCTGGCAGGTGATCCCCTAGGCAAAGCCATCTGGGCTCCTGAGTTGGGTGGGGATTGGAGAACTTTTCTGTCTAGCTAAAGGATTGTATATGCACCAATGGGCACTCTGTCTAGCTCTGGGTTTGTGGATGCACCAATCAGCACTCTGTATCTAACTAAGCCGGTGGGGACTTGGAGAACTTTTGTGTCTAGCTAGAGGATTGTAAATGCACCAATCAGCACTCTGTATCTAGCTGAAGGTTTGTAAATGCACCAGTCAGCACCCTGTCAAAATGGACCAATCAGCTCTCTCTAAAATGGACCAATCAGCAGGATGTGGGTGGGATCAGATAAGGGAATAAAAAAGCAGGCTGCTGGAGCCAGTAGTGGCAACTCACTCAGGTCTCTTTCTGTAATTTGTCCTTTTGCTGTTTGCACTAAGTCTTGTTGCTGCTCAGTCTTTGGGTCTGTGCCCGATTATGAGCTGTCACTCTCACTGCCAAGGTCTGCAGCTTCATTCCTGAATCCAGCAGACCATGAACAACTCCAGATGTGCCAGTGGCACAGCCTTGAGAGCTGTAACACTCACTGCAAAGGTCTGCAGCTTCACTCCTGAAGCCAGTGAGACCACAAACCCACCAGAAGGAAGAAACTCCGGACACACCTTCTTTAAGAACTGTAACACTCACCACGAGGGTCCTCAGCCTCATTCTTGGAAGTCGGCGAGACCCAGAACCCACCCATTCTGGACACAATTGCAATTATGTTCTTTGCATCCATGTAGGAAGGTTGCATTGTTACTAACATTGGGTCAATAAAAGGAAATTAACTTGTATAATGTAGGAGGGTAAAACCTACATTTGGAGTAAGAGGATTAAAAAGGGGAAACTTAGATCCAAGAACTAAAGTATATTTACCAAGTGACCCCACTCCAGGGAAAAATCCTGCATTCTGGGGAGATGCATACCTAGGAAAAACTGGACACAAAAGTTAGAATGACTTGTTTTCAGGGGCGTTTGGGAAAGAATTCTTCATATTCTTACTTACAAGCAAGAGGTGGTAGACATGACTTTTTTCAAGTCCTTTGGGGGACCTGAATTTAACACTCCAGGATGAAATTTACCTCTTCCCCCAGAGGACCATGACCAAACAGGAACCCCATGTGGTTCTAAAGACACAAAAGGCAGGGCTTTCTGACTTCATTTTCACTGAATACTCTTCTATTGAATTTGATGTTCCCTCTGTCTAAATCCTGTTTACTCTCTGGCTGGCGCTTCCTCCACCTTCACAGTTTATACACTATACAATTTATACTTCACCTCCTTATATACACTGTACTTGATCTGCAGCATCAAAAGTGGGTTCCCTCCCATGATTCAGAATCTCAGTATCTTGTTTAGTTCCTTTATATGACATATCACAAATTGTCATAACTTTTTGGTTTTGGGTTTCCCTCTCTACTCAATCCCTGCTACTACATTGCTAGTGCTGGGAAACTGCGGGTCACGTTGGTTTATTTCAGATCTGTATCCCCTGGATACCTTGCATAGTGTCTGCCACAATCATTACTTCATAAATTTTTGTTGAATACATGTTTATAGGTGGGCCAAGAATAATTGCTCTAATATTCAAGTTCTTCAATGAAACCTAGACAAAATGAAGTGAAACAATTTCTTTATGGAAGGATTCTTATTGTCAACCGTTAATCTCAAAGAAGAGTCTATAGTTTGCCTTTTTTTCCTTAGATTTATTTCATCATGAAACTACTTTTTCATGGTACACCTGTTAACATCAGCTAGATCTGCATTCAGGATCTCTTCCCCAAAAACATCAGTTAGCCAATATACTGGAGCAGCATCTTAGACAAAAATGCCTTTCAAGTCAAAAAGGGTGATCCACTTGGCTACCATAGCCCAGATATACGTAGCTTCATGAGCATTCAAAATCATTTTCTGCTTTTGTTTATCATACAATCTTCTAACTTGTAATTTATGTGAAAATCTTTCTAGAAATGGGAGCCCCATGCCACCAATAACTCTGTTTTCCCAGTTAAAAATATCCCTCTTGTAAATCAATAAACTGGCATTTAGATTTATAAATTACAAATCCATCTTCTATGAATTTGACAAGAAAAAACTAAACTTTACTAGATGAAATCATGACAAATAAGTTATTTTGATGCTCAAAAACCAAGAAACAGAATCTCATTCAAAATATAATACCACTGATCAGCCTGCTGGCTGAATCTGAGTTTATCTGCAATTACCAAAAATTTGAAAAGTAGCCACGTAAAATCATCCTAGAACCCAAAAATATGTTACAGAACATTGTTATTGGTTCCCTTCAGATCTCTGTTGGGCATGGTCCTTTGTCTTGAAGGAAATATCAATCAGTGATAAATTAATTCATGCATTCATTTATTTATTTGCCAAATATCTATGGAATACTTTCTATGGGTCGCATTTATTCTACATGTTGGAGATGCAATGAGGAGTACTTGCTGTCAAGTAGCTCAGAGACAAAAGAAGACAGACCAAAACATGAAATAAAATCAATTTTTTTGAGACAGAGTCTCACTCTGTTACACAGGCTAGGGTGCAGTGGCACAATCTCAGCTCACTGCAACCTCCGCCTCCTGGGTTCAAGAAATTCTTCTTCCTTGGCCTCCAGAGTAGCTGGGACTATAGGTGTGTGCCACCACACCGGGCTAATTTTTGTGTTTTTAGTGGAGATGGGGTTTCACCATATTGGTCAGGCTGGTCTCAAACTCCTGACCTTGTGATCCACCTGTCTCTGCCTCCCAAAGTGTTGGGATTACAGGCGTGAGCCACCATGCCCGGCCAATAAAATCAAATTTAAATTAAAACACCCTCCATAACAAGCGCCATGATAAAATTTGTTTCTGGTACTGTGGAATGCATGGAGAGGCATCTTTGAAATCAGGGAGAATAGGACCTTGGAAGTACTAACCGTTGTAGGGACAGATATCACAGCGTCATTCAATGCTGCAGAATACATATCAACTATCTGTCAAATACTGAATTCCTCCAAGCAATGGAACAAAGTATAATCAACAGTCAAGAAGCACTACTTTAAACTAGTTGCCTTCAAGAGTGTGCTAGAAGTCAACTGAAAACAGTGACATTGGAGAGCATAAATACCTACAGGATTTGTGCTCTGCCTACTTTTTTGGGTGTTATGTATGCTTTCTAGTTATTAAATTATATCTACTGAGACAGTGTACCTGGATTATGTAAACATGGTTTACCAGTATAAAAGTGTCTTTAGAGTTACCATGTAATATCATTTGAAGACTGGTTCTCATAATGAAAATGTTATTACTTGACATCCTTATGTGAGAAACCACCAAAAATGCTCTCCTAGAATTTAATACCAAGAAAATAATGTCTCTCCAGATGAACACATATTTGCTTTTCTTATTATAAAAACTTGTGACTCATCCTGTGTTGTTTCCCTTCTGTCAAGAGGAAGAGAACAGAAACATGTAGGGTTTTGTTGTTGTTGTGACTATCTCTCTATAAATCCCAGTACAAATATTTTCCTCTTTCTAAATTATTTCTGATCATGATTGGTATTCTGTTTAAGCCATTTGTTCCTTTATATATTCAAACACCACCAACTTAATTAAAACCTCTTTTGAAGTAAAAAGTATGAACAGGCAGATGAATGGATGGATAGGTAGATGGTTTCACAGGTAAAAGTCTTCATTCTTCATAAAAACTTAGATCCTCAAATATAGTCAGTGCTATATTATGTTTTTGCACGTTTCTAAACAATAAAAATAATACTTATTAACTAAATAGTAAGCAACATTTTATATCCAAGAATGTGCTTAGTTTTTAAATGATTCATTCAAGTCACCAGGATATACATATTTGCATCTTTTAATGACAGCACTAGTGAGTTAATATTTCCTAATTACGTTGGAACAGTACTTGGCATAGACACAATGCTACATATATGCCTGTTACATAAATTATTTTATAAAATATTACAAATGGTTGCTAAAACTTCAGAATTGTTGAGAAATTTAGTTATAATAGTGCATGCTTGACTAAGGAAATACAAGTGTTCCAAGAAAAAAATAATTGTAAATATTTTAAAACACATATTAACATCCCTTGAACAAAATTTCAACCAAGCATCATTGCCTTTTATGTGTTATAATATTAATAGTTTTTAAAATGTGCCTTAGGATAGAACTGACATCAATAGACCAAAACTCCCTGAGAGAACCTGAAAAACACCTTCTACTGAATTTGAAACATAAAAAGCTGGTTCATTCTGATCTCCAGGGATAAAGTACAAGCCAGTACACAATGTTCAACTGTTTATATTGATATTAATAATACATGAGTAGATGAATGATTTAACCACATATCAGGGCATACTTAACACTTGAAGAGGTAAATGTGGGACAAATGAAAAGAAAACACAATCTCCCAGGCTCTGAATATGATGGTGGCTCTTTCAGGAGCCTCTGGATGAAAATAACATGTCAAGGGCAGAAAGGAATCAAGATTCTCCTGAGAGTAGTCTACAAATTTTTCCATCTTAGGGGACAGCTGTAAGAATGGTAACATTTGAATAAAAAAGAAATTAAACAAGTGACTTTATTTTAAAAATTGAAGCAAGACTTCTCTAACACTCATTTCCACGCAAGGGCAGAATAACTATAAAGTTAGACCCAAAGGAGCTTCCTACAACTCATTAAATAGAAGCACCACCTGGGCTCTATTGGGAAATGAGAACACCAAGCTCCAGCTAGAAACTGAAGAGGCTAGATGCCCAACTGGTATCAAGTTTTTATCCCAATGGATCACAAAGTATTGGCAATATCCCTGCCTGCCCACATGCATTAAATTCTAAGAGGGGTAGAATTTAAAAGGGGTCCTTCCATTTAGTTTCCACAAGAACTTCCATATGCAGGTCATTCTCTAGCTTTGTGTTTGAACCTAGTTTGATATACATCACACATTCTGGTATATGTCATATATTGTGGTATGCATAATTCATTTGGACACTGCACACCTATGTAAAAGGTTCTATACCTGTAACACTGACTGTGATAATGAAGGCAATCTCTGGTGTCATATACTAAATGAAAAAGTTGCTAAGAAAGCAAAGACAGAAGCAAATTCTAAAATGTGCACTTCTCAGACTCAAAACATATTATTCTGCCTAATAAAACAGCATTCTGCTTTAGACAGGAGACTAAATAGATCTCTTATCTACCACTTATTTAGCTGTGATGAGACCTCAGTTTCTGCATCTATAACATGGGAATAATAATATCTACCCCACAGGAGTAGGTGTGGAGTTTAAAGAGGGATAACTTTTGTTCAACTTTACAAACATGCCCTAAAACAGTGCTATCCAGTAAAATATAATGCTGGCCACAAATGTAAGCCACATATATAATTATAAATATTCTACTAGCCACACTTAAAAAAACATATATGAGGGCTATGAAAGGTTAAAAAGAGCAAAGGCAATACCAAAAAGAGGCAATTAACTTTAATAATATGTCAAAAATCCAATATTTCTGCAGCATTATTTCAGCATGCAATCAAAATTAAAAATTATTGAGACATTTTACTTTTTTTCTACAAAATCTTTGATATCTGATGTGTATTTTACACCTGTAACACATCTCAACTTGGTCTAGCCCCCTTTCGAGTATTTAATGGCCACATGACTAGTGGCTATTATATTGAATAGGGCAACAAATATTTACAGTATTAATTACTTTAGGAGTATTCAGATTACTACTTGGCATTATTGAAGCAATTCATCTATTACAATATTCCTAAGCAATGTTTATTACTATTCATGGAATCATGAAATAAGTTTAAATAACTTAAAAAATATTAAAGATTCTAGTGAGGCTATGAGAGCTGATGAGTATAAAAGAAGATATGCATCTTAACATGTAAAGAAAAACAACAGAAGATGATCAGAGAGCATAGCAAATGTTCAATGGAAAAACAAACAAACCAACCCTGGATGGACATGGAAGAAATTCTAGATACAGTGCATATTTTAAGAAAAGTTTAAAAGAAAATACAGGATCTAAAACTATAAATCGTAGGTTTAAATTTTTACTTATAGCCAATAGAGTGGAAGTTATTAATGAAAATCCTTGTTTATTATCCAAAAACTCCAGATAAATGTAAAGGCCTTTGCAGTGCAACTTGGATGTACAGTTTTGAATTAAGCAAGATCAGAATTGTGCAAGAGCTTCTAGAATAGACTGATTTTCTGAGCCAGAGAGTTTCTTTGGGGAAAAAAATATAACCTGAGTTGTAGGAGATTGATGCCTAAAGGAATATGTAGGCCTTGTTATCAGATTCCTAGGGAGAAACCTCACAAGAGACTGAGGCCTTCCTGGGGCTCTCTGATGAGCCCATTCCCTAAATCCACAATGCATTCTATCTCTCACTCAGTTCCCTTTCTGCCAAACCCCTAATTATGCTTCGGGTATCAACCTAGCCTTCCCTTCCTTTGGGAAGCTTTCTCTAACCCTAAAAGATCCAGACAGATTCCTATGGCATCTTCTTTTTACCTTCATGTTAGTTCTTAGCACAATGTATTTCAATTCCAAGGATACTTGCCTATTTCTCTATTTTTACTGCATTTTCCCAAATTTTCTTTTTGAAACTTTTTCTTAATTACTTTCTGTCTAATGATCTTACCATTCTCTGTGCTTTCAACTAGCCCATCTATGCTTATGGTTTCTAAATTTATACTTGAAACTTGCTGAAATTCTCCACTTTTATACATACAAAACTAAAATGATCAACACATCCTTTAAAAACCAACTCCTCTTCCTGAAATGTGATTTCTTTTCATAGCTTCACTGCTATTCTGGTCTCAAAGGACATCTCGAGTTTACTCTTGGCTTCTTCCTCTCCCTATGCCACCACGTCCAAACATGGCCAGTCCTGTAGGTAACCCCACCAACATGTCTCTAGAATGCATTTCCATTTTTCTCATTGAGAACCTCATTAGTTCCTACCAATATATCTTCTGTCTCTCCAATCTAGGAATCTCTCCTACCCAAGTCCGCTGACACATTGCTGCCAAATGTTCTAAATGCATATGTTTGTTCATGCTACTTCTCTGTTCAAATTCCTTGACTTTATCCTAGCATATTAAATCTTACCCTCTAATCTTTGCTTTCTAAATCTCCATAATCTGGCCCCAAGCTATTATTTGAGCCTTTTTTTCTACAATTACTCTCCACTAATCAAATGTTCCAGCCAAACTAATTTTCTGTTCCTCCAAGTAGTTCCTATGCTTTTTCTGTTTCATTTTCCCCCTTCTGCTTGGGAGGGCATTACTACACAGTCTACACCTCCTACAAAGTCCCATATTTTCACTGATCTTTGTTTTAAAAGTGATCTTTTTCTTCACTTCAACCTCCACCTATCTTAATGTGTATTATCGAGTTCCACATTGACTTGGTTAATAGTTTCTAGTCAATCTGAAGGTATTTGAAGATGGGATTCTGTCTTGTTTTTCTTAGTATCACCTACAACGCACCGACCTGGAGGAAAGCAGTAAGAATACAAAAGGAGGAAGAAAATCTCGCCAGATAATTTTCCTGAGGGTGTCCCACTGTGAATTAGAGGCAAATTGGAAGATTCTAGTTATGCTTTGGGAAGAAGAAAAATCCAATATAGGGTAGGCTTCTTGAATTTGTGAGGAGTTTGGAATATTCAGTCACAGAGAAGTTTAGTAGATAAATAGTGGGGGAAATGTCAATTATTGAATCACCCAATACTTATTAAATGCCCACTGACATCTTCAGATTTCAGATGCAGAAAGCAGTTCCAAATGGACAAAGCACTTCACCATCTGAACTATTTAAAAACCCATTCTAAGTGACTGTAGTGTGGAAATATTTCTCTTGTGATAAAAAAGATCCACAAAACCATCTTCACTTGTTTACCAAGCTGAGAACCTTGCTGGAGTTGAAAAGGAAGTATAATAACTCAAAAGTACTGAGCAATTGAACTCAACTCACCTTTGAATGCTTTTCATTTTTAGCAGTTTTTCTGTCTTAGGCACACAAAAAGTGCAAACCTGCTTAGAGAAAAGACTCTTGACTTAGAGAAAAGACTCTTGACTTGCAAATAAGGAATAGGCAGTTTGATAATAAAAAAAACAAAATGCAAGTAAAACAGCAAATGATATTACAAATACATTGAAAATGTCAACTCTAAAAAGAATCATGGCTCGAAGTCATAACAGATGCAAGTCATTTTAATAATCTAAAAAGCAATACCAGAGATGGCTGGAGAGAAAACCAAAATAACACACGATACCTGAAGAAAATATTTAATTATTGTGATTGTTTAGAATTGTAAGAAAAATCTCTTTAGCTGATCTGAATGTTCTCAGTAGACAAAATTGTATTCTTTCAAAAAAATAAATATAAATCTCAAACATATGAATTGTTTTCTTATAATGTAACATAAAAATCTTGGAATGGTTTTTGTGTTTTTTTCCAAATCACCCACATCTTTCAAACAATAAGACAAAAGTACATGTACCTATGCTTAAGCTGACTATTCCTCAAGAGCACAAATTTCAAAAAAAAGTAATTTAGGGTCAAACAATCTCCATACTCTAAGCAAGACATCCTGTGTGTTTTTTATATGTACTGGCCATATATGGTACAATAAATTATTATGACAAAGTAAATATGAATTATGCATGACATGAGCCTTTTCTATTACTCTAGCCTCATTTTCTATTACCTCCAAAATGTTCTTACAGTCTAACCACATTTAACTGCTTATACTCTAACATCCCCAGATTCTCCTAGCTTGCTATGCTGCTGCTTAGTAATATAATTTTTCTTTCTGGCACTCTGTTCCCAATTTGACCACAAGGGAGGTAACTACTCATCCTTTAAGACTGAATTCAAATATCATCTCCTCTCTGAAGCCTTTCTTGTCCATTCCCAATGCTAGCAGACACCTCCTATGCAACCCATTGGTAATCATCATATTGTATTCTAATTATTTAAATCTCCTTGAGACCAGAGACTATGTCTTATTTTGTCATTCTGAGTTTCTTGTCTTGTGAGTTGCAGTACACAACACTGTGTCTGGCTCCTATTGGATCATTGGATGAATGGTGGGCAAATATCTATCACTGCCACTAGACTATGAATTCCTTGAGGTTATGGCTTTGTGCTATTTATCACAGTAGCCACAAAATTAGCATAGTACTCACTGTAACATAGCCCTCAATAAAATGTTGCAATGACTTGCCTTGCAATCAAGATGACAAGGTGTAACGAGCTAGGGCCTAAGGTTTAACCTATTATTTTTCAATAGTAGAGAAACATAGATTTGCATACCTATACAGAAAGAAAACACAACATATACAAAGATTGCTATTCTTATTAATATAAACTCCTTTTTGCAAATTATTGTGTTACCATTTATTTTCTGGAAAATCTCAGAAACATGTTTCTTTATAGAAGAATCTCTCAGTAAAAAATACAAGTTACTCCATAAATCTTTGACCACCGTGGATACCATGCTCATAACACAAGGAATAAAGGAAACAAAAAAAAAAAAGAAAAGCTGTTATTTTAAAACTTAGTCAGATTTTAAGCAATGTAATATTATAGGAAAGTCGGTACAATATAGTGGGCTCTAGGGTCAAAAATGCCAGGGTTGGAATCTCAGCCCTATGCCTCACATATATGCTAGGCACTCTCAAGTTTATTTAACTTCTCTGTGCCTCCATTTCCTCGGCCATAAAGTGAGAAGGAAAATAATAGTGCTTTCCTCATATAAATATTGTGAAGAT
Source organism: Macaca nemestrina (assembly GCF_043159975.1). NCBI lineage: Eukaryota > Metazoa > Chordata > Mammalia > Primates > Cercopithecidae > Macaca > Macaca nemestrina. The sequence continues at coordinate 109,006,403 of NC_092134.1, forward strand.
TAAATTAGTTAAGGCTTTTGTAAAGTGCTGTGTCTGTCTGCAACACAAAACATGTTCAATAAATGTAAGTGATTGTGATGTATACAGAGGTCTTTAATAATAGGGGTGAAATTCCATCCTTTCCAGTGTGAAAAGATAAAAGGTCCAAAATCCTCACACATGACTTGACTAAGCAAAGAAGATCTGAATTGTTACAGTTCTGATGAAATAAGCACCTCCATGGCCTTCAAATTTCTTTATTAGGCAAAGCATCTGGAAGCTGTAAGACTCTGTGGAACAGGATGCCCTTTGCAGAACAAATGAAATTTGAATACATCTAATTCCATCGCAGGTATTAAGAAAAAAATTGCAAGCAGAAAATATTGTTATATTAGAGCACACATATTACTACCCGTACATGTACCCAGATCAAAAACACTGCCATCAGTTATTAATGACTATTCTATTTTAAATTATTTGTTGTGCTATCTATTGATACTCACTATTATAGTTAAGAGTTTTTCTAACTAAAGAAAACCTTTATTAAAATTTCAGTTGTTCTTTTATTTTTCTGTGCATTATTTTTAGTTAATTGGTTTATTTTTTATAGGTGTGATTATTCTATAGAAATACATCTGTAACTCATAAAACATTTTTCGTGTTAATATAAGCCTCCACTATTAATATAAACATAAATTAAGTTTCTACATAATATTGTGACAAGGGAATATATTACCTCACTTAAATATTTCTCTATTATTGGACATTTAGGTTGTTTAGTTTTTATTACAGTATAAAAAATGCTACTGTGACTATTTTCATACATCCTTTCTTCCCGCTTTACTTCTTTAAAGTCCCAGAAAAAGATTAAGGTACTAAGAAATTTTAAGATTGAAGAAAAATTCAAACTGAGAAAATTTGATATGTTAGTTTTAGATGTACTTCCTATAAATTGGGAATAAATTTACCAGCAGCAAACCATCTTGATCTATTTTGAAGACCCAACGTTCCACAGGACATGTACATAATAAAATTTTAACTTTTAAGTTCAGGAGTACATGTACAATTTTGTTATATAGGTAAACTTGTGTTGTGGGGGATTGTTGTACGGAGTATTTCATCACCCATGTATTAAGCCTAGTACCCATTAGTTATTTTTACCAATCTTCTCCCTCCTCTCACCCTCCACCTTCCGGTAGGCCCCAATGTGTCCATGTGTTCTCATTATTTAGCTCCCACTTATAAATGAGAACATGCAGTATTTGGTGTCTGTTCCTGCATTAATTCGCTTAGCATAATGGCCTCCAGCTCCATTCATGTTCCTGCCAAAGACATGATTTCATTCTTTTCTATGGCTGCATAGTATTCAATGATGTATATGTACCACATTTTCTTTACCCCGTCTACCATTGATGGGCATTTAGGTTGATTCCATGTCTTTGCTAGTGTGAATAGTGCTGCAATGGACATATGCATTCTTGTATCTTTAGGATAGAACTACTTATATTCCTTTGGTTATATACCCAGTAATGGGATTACTGGGTCAAATGGTAGTTTTTTTTTAGGTCTTTGGGGAATTGCCACACTGTTTCTCACAATGATTGAACTAATTTACATTCCCATCAACCGTGCATAAGTGTTCCTTTTTCTTTGCAACTTCACCAGCATCTGTTATTTTTTTTTACTTTTTAATAACAGCCATCCTGACTTTTAAAATTTAATTTCGAAAAATAGAAAAAAGGTTAAAACAGACTTGCGGATTGAGGAAGATGGTATATGAGACGACAGAAGTCATCACGTGTTCATTTCACAAAAGTGTGTTCATTTCACATCTTCTAATATTAAGAAGAATATTAAAAAGCAAAATATATGGATGCCTACAATTGAGTGTCAGAAATCATTTTAAGTGACTTACATGTATTACCTCACTTGATCTTTATATGAATTATCTGAACCAGGTACAATTATCATTCCCAATTTCCAGATGAACAAAGAAAAAGAAAGATTAAGTAGCTTTACAAACATCACACAGCTTATTATTAATGGAACCAGACTGCAAACCAAGGCAGACTAGTAAAGGCTATGTTCTTAACTATTTCATTCTTCTGCCTCCACAGAGCATGAAGATAAGCCTCAAAGGAAGGAAGTTCAAAATAAATGGCCAAAAGATTTAATTTAAATAAATTTAAATATATAAAGGATTAATTTTCAACAATTGTATCAGTGGTGTTGGTAAATATATAGAAAACATATATACCAAAATTGAAGATGACAAATTTGGAAAGAAAATGGCAGAATCAATTTGTCTAAGGATAAATAGAAAGATTTCATTAATTCCTGAATTCTTGTTCCAATGATCTGTGTTATGGAAACCAATAACATAAAAAATTTACCATGAAATTTAATTGACCTCAAATTCAATAAATAGTCACATAGCTACTAAACAGTTTTATCATAAACATATTATTCATTAAGCCCACATTGATAATTGACTGACTACTATGTGCCACAGGATCATGATCAAGGAAAATGATAGTCCTGCTCTCTCTCTTTTGGTCAGATGATATCTGGAATATTATATTTGGAAAGAAAATGGCAGAATCAAAATTCAAATATGTCTAAGGATAAATAGAAAGATTCATTAATTCCTGAATTCTTGTTCTAATGATCTGTATTATGGAAACCAGTAATGTAAAAAAAAAAAAAAAAAAGTCTTTGGAATTTGAAGAGCAGTGAGTAAAAGTGCAGAGTTCATACTGCATTATTTCCAGCACAAAACACATTCAAGTAGCTAAAAATTTCAAAGAAAGGGACCACCTCAGGAAGTAAAGAATCCTCATTAGTAGACAAGTTTAAACACAAAATTGAGGACCATCCGTCAGAAGCGGTAAAAAGGTTTCCAACATCGTAGATAAAATTGAACCAAAATGCCTATACGGTTTCTTCCAATAATAATATTGTGATGTTCTTAAGATCTAAGAACCACACAAAAAAAATCATGTAGCAGGTTCTGTAACTATAATGCCTAATGTCATTAAACTCTTATTAAAATTAGTTACTTCCACTGAAGAGTATTTTATGACACTGCTTTCATGAATTCTTCCATAAAAACAAAATGTGACTTTTAGCTAGAGGAAAAAAAAAAACTATACATGCAGCCTAATCTTCCATATATCCACTCTATTTAGAATTCCCTTAAAATAAATCTACCACATTGGGAATATGTTTAAAGTAGCACTTTGTAAAAAGTGACCAAGAAATTGGCAAACTGTTAGGAAAAGTCTGAGCTTTAACATCTCCATTCCTTCCTGAGGGGAAAAATGGGGATCAAATTAGTTTACTCACAACTTTATAATGCCCTGATGGAATTTTTATTGATATATTAATCAATGATATTTTAGAAAATGGCCATTAAGTCTAAATTATATTATCCATGCTGTAGTTAATGGCTAAGATAACATTTCCATTGTGAAACTCACTTTTAATTTAGCAACTTTATATCTTCTGAAAAGATTACTCAATAAACAATTTGTATTCCTATCTATAAGTGAATTTTAATAGGAAAATTACCCTTGAAAGCAACTAGAACTATTCTTACGCAAGGTAAAGTGTTTTGAAATTAAAAGATATTCTGCCTAGTGGGTTCCTTCTTGCTGAGGACAATAAAATTAATTTTTATAAATCCTTATTAATTAATATTAAATAGTGACACTGATAATACATTTGAACAAGAAAAATCATCACTTCAGTAGCCATTTTGAACAAGGCACTACATGCAGACTACGCAAGATATTACAACAAATAAAACTCAGATTCTCTCTTGCAAGAGCTGAAAATTGTATAACAAGCAAGAACTTAAATAAGTTGTGCTTAGGGAAGAAAGTCTGAAAGTTATTTTGCAGGGAAGAGGAGGAAAGAAGGGGGCAGAGAAAAAAAAGAGAGAGAACTGTCAATCCACTAAGTTCAGTTAATTCCAGAACAAATGAGATTGACATACTACATGAAGAAGGTTTAGTCCCCAATCTGAAAATGCTTACTCCATTTAAAGCTGTTGTAAAAACTGAAGAGTAATTGAGCACTCACAGAGATAGAAAATCATCCTCCTATGGCTGAAACTGAGTGGCTGAAATTGAGACTTGAACTGGGTAAGGCCTTTTCCTTAAGAGAATGATATAAACCCAGAGCCATAGACTGGGCACGTGAGAAGTGATGGGTCATACAAATTACAATAGCCTTAAAAAGACAACACAGAAGTAAAATTGAGAGCAAGATGGCCAAATAGAAGCCTCCGGCAATTGTCCCCTCTCCTCAGGAATACCAGATTAAACAACTATTCGCATAAAAAAGCACCTTCATAAGAACGAAAGATCAGGTGAGTGATCACAGAACCTGGTTTTAACATCATATTAAGAACATCATATTAACATCATATTAAGAATAAAAGAGTAGGAGAGACCGTCTTGATTCATCTACACCACCTGTCTTCAATCCCTTTGGAGGCAGGCACATGGTGCTAAGAAAGAATTTGTGCTTTTGGGGGAGGGAGAGTGCACTGATTGTGGGAATTTGCATTAGAACTCAGTGCTGCCCTGTCAACAGCGGAAAGCAACACAGAGCAGAACTCAGCCAGCCTGCATAGAGGGAGCGATTAGACCAGCCCTAGTCAGAGGGAAATCATCCATCTACTATACTGTGGCTGAACCTAAACTCTGGCAAGCCCTGCTGCTGTGGGCTAAACTACCCTGGGGTTCCCAAATGAACTAGAAAGGCAATCTAGGCCACAAAGACTGCAATTCCTTGGCAAGTCCTGGTGCTGTGCTGGGTTTGGAGCCAGTGGACTTGGAGGGAATGCAACCTAGTGATACACCAGCTGGAGAGGCCAAGGGAGTTCTTGCACCACCCCTCCCCCAACTCCAGGCAGTACAGTTCACAACTCCTGGAGAAAATCCTTCCCTCTGCTTGAGGACAGGAGAAGGGAGAGTAAAGAGGACTTTGTCTTTCAACTTGGATACCATCTCAACCACAGTAGAATAGGGCACCAGGCAGACTCCTGAGGGCCCTAGCTTCCAGGGACATTTCTAAATACACCTTGGGCCAGAAGGAAACCCACTGTCTTGAAGGGAAGAACCCATTCCTGGAAGAATTTATGGCCTGCTGACTAAAGAGCCCTTGACCTTGAATAGTCAGCAGTGGTAGCCAGGCAGTACTGCAAACTTTAGGTGACGCTCAGAACTGTTCTAGTTTCACGTATGACCTGCACATTCCCAGCTGTTGTGGCTATAGGGAGAGACTTATTCCACTTTAGAAAAGGAAAAGGAAGCGTAAAGGGTCTTTATCTTGCAGCTTGGGTACTAGCTCAGCCACAATGAGGTAATGCAACAAATGGTCCCCTGGGTCCCTGATTCCAGGCCTGACTCCTGGATGTCAATTGTCAGCCTACCCTGGGCCAGAGGGGAATCCACTGCCCTGAAGGTAGAGAATTAGGACCGACAGCATTTACCATAGCTGACAGAACAGCCCTTGGGCCTTGAGTGAAAATCGGTGGTAGCCAGGCAGTACTTGCCATGGGCCTGGAGCAGTAGGGGCCACAGGGAGAAATTCCACTGTTTGGTAAAAGGAAACTAAAGAGTGTAAATCTGTGTGTGTGTGTGTGTGTGTGTGTGTGTGTGTGTGTGTGTGTGTGTGATGGATGCTGGCTCAGCCATGGTAGAGTACCAAGTAGATTCCTGCGGTTCTTGATGCCAGGCTCTGGTTCCCAAACAACATCTCAGGACCCACCCAGGGCCAGGGGAAACCTGCCATTTTGAAGTAAAGGACATAAGACTGGTTATATTTTCCACCTGCTGATTGTTGAGCCCTTGGGCCTTGAGTGAACATAGGCAGTAGCCTTACTGTGGACCTGGGGCGAGACACAGTGCTGTACTGGCTCCAGGTCTGACCCAGCACAGTCCCAGTGATGGTGGCCACAGAGGTGCTTGTATCATCCCTCCCATAGCTCCAGGCAGCTCTGCACACAGAAAGAGAGACTCCCTTTCTTTGGGAGAAAGTAAGGGAGAGAACAAGAGTCTCTGCCTGGTAAACCATGGAATTCTCCCAGCTCTTACACAAGACAACTGAGGTAGTATCTCTATAATAAAGTAAGAGCCCACAGTGTAACTGGGCTTAGGCTGCCCCCCAAAGCAGATACAGCTGCAGTGACCACAGACTTAGATCATGACATCCAAGTCCCTTTAAATACCTGAAAATCCTTCCCAAGAAGGACTGTTACAAACAAGCTCAGACTGTGAAGGCTATAATAAATACCTAAATCTTCAATGCTCAGACACAAAAGAACATCCACAGGCATCAAGACCATCCAGGAAAACATGACCTCCTCAAACATACTAAATGAGGCACCAATGATGAATCCCAGAGAGACAAAGACATGTAATATTCCAGACAAATAATTCAAAATAGCTGTTTTGAGGAAGCTCAGTGAAATCCAAGATAACACAAAGAAGCAATTCAGAATCCTAACACATAAATTTAAACAGATTGAAATAATTAAAAAGAATCAATCAGAAATTCTGGAGCTGAAAAAGGCCAAATATGAACAGCTCCAGGCTACAGCTCCCAACGTGAGCAACACTGAAGATGGGTGATTTCTGCATTTGCAACTGAGGTACCAGTTTCATCTTACTAGGGCATGTCGGACAGTGGGTGCAGGATAGTGGGTGCAGCCCACTGAGTGAGAACCAAAGCAGGGCAAGGCATCGCCTCACCCAGGAAGTGCAAGGGCCAAGGGAAACCGTGACACACAGCACCTGCAAAATCAGGTCACTCCCACCCTAATACTGCACTTTTCCAAGGGTCTTAGCAAATGGCACACCAGGAGATTATATCCCGTGCCTGGCTCAGAGGGTCCCACGCCCATGGGACCTCCCTCTTTGCTAGCACAGCAGTCTAAGATCTAACTGCAAGGTGGCAGCAAGGCTGGGGGAGGGGTGCCCACCATTGCTGACACTTGAGTACGTAAACAAAGTGGCCAGGCAGCTCGAACTGGGTGGAGCCCACCACAGCTCAAGGAGGCCTGCCTGCCTCTGTAGACTCCACCTCTTGGGTCAGGGCTTAGCCAAACAAAACATAGCAGAAACCTCTGCAGACTTAAATGTCCCTGTCTGACAGCTTTGAAGAGAGTAGTGGTTCTCCCAGCATGGAGCTTGAGATCTGAGAATGGACAGACTGCCTCCTCAAGTGGGTCCTTGAACCCCAAGTAGCCTAACTGCGAGGCACCCCCCAGTAGGGGCAGACTGACACCCCACACGGCCAGGTACCCCTCTGAGACGAAGCTTCCAGAGGAACAATCAGGCAGCAACACTTGCTGTTCAGCAATATTCACTGTTCTGCAGCCTCCACTGCTGATACCCAGGCAAACAGGGTCTGGAGTAGACCTCCAGCAAACTCCAACAGACCTTCAGCTGAGGGTCCTGACTGTTAGAAGGAAAACTAACAAACAGAAAGGACATCCACACCAAAATCCCATCTGTATGTCACTATCATCAAAGACCAAAGGTAGATAAAACCGCAAAGATGAGGAAAAAGCAGAGCAGAAAAGCTGAACATTCAAAAATCAGAGCGCCTCTCCACCTCCAAAGGAATGCAGCTCCTCACCAGCAATGGAACAAAGCTGGATGGAGAATTGACGACTTGAGAGAAGAAGGCTTCAGATGATCAAACTTCTCCAAGCTAAAGGAGGAAGTTTGAACCGATCACAAAGAAGCTAAAAGCCTTGAAAAAAGATTAGATGAATGGCTAACTAGAATAACCAATGTAGAAAGTCCTTAAATGACCTGACAGAATTGAAAACCATGGCATGAGAACTACATGACAAATGCACAAGCTTCAGTAACCGATTCGATCAACTGGAAAAAAGGGTATCAGTGATCGAAGATTAAATGAATGAAATGAAGCAAGAAGAGAAGTTTAGAGAAAAAAGAGTAAAAAGAAACAAACAAAGCCTCCAAGAAATATGGGACTAGGTGAAAAGACCAAATGTACGTCTTATTGGTGTACCTGAAAGTGATGGGGAGAATGGAACCAAGTTGGAAAACACTCTGCAGGATATTATCCAGGAGAACTTCCCCAACCTAGCAGGGCAGGCCAACATTCAAATTCAGGAAATACAGAGAACACCACAAAGATACTCTTCGAGAAGAGCAACTCCAAGACACATAACTGTCAGATTCACCAAAGTTGAAATGAAGGAAAAAACGTAAAGGGCAGCCAGAAAGAAAGGTCAGGTTACCCACAAAGGGAAGCCCATCAGACTAACAGTGGATCTCTCTCCAGAACTCTACAAGCCAGAAGAGAGTGGGGGCCAATATTCAACATTTTCAAAGAAAAGAATTTTCAACTCAGAATTTCATATTCAGACAAAATAAGCTTCATATGTGAAGGAGAAATAAAATCCTTTACAGACAAGCAAATGCTGAGAGATATTGTCAACACCAGGCCTGCCCTACAAGAGCTCCTGCAGGAAGCACTAAACATGGAAAGGAAAAACCGGTACCAGCCACTGCAAAAACATGGCAAATTGTAAAGACAATCGATGCAAGGAAGAAACTGCACCAACTAACGAGCGAAATAACCAGCTAACATCATAATGACAGGATCAAATTCACACGTAGCAATATTAACCTTAAATGTAAATGGACTAAATGGTCCAATTAAAAGACACAGACTGGCAAATTGGATAAAGAGTGAAAACCCATTAGTGCGCTGTATTCAGGACACCCATTTCACATGCAGAGACACACATAGGTTCACAATAAAGGGATGGAGGAAGATCTACAAAGCAAATGGAAAACAAAAAAAAGGCAAGGGTTGCAATTCTAGTCTCTGATAAAACAGACTTTAAACCAACAAAGATCAAAAGAGACAAAGAAGGCCATTACATAATGGTAAAGGGATCAATTCAACAAGAAGAGCTAACTATCCTAAATATATATGCACCCAATACAGGAGCACCCAGATTCATAAAGCAAGTCCTTAGAGACTTACAAAGAGATGTAGACTCCCACACAATAATAATGGGAGACATTAACACCCCACTGTCAACATGAGGCAGAACAATGAGACAGAAGGTTAACAAGGATATCCAGGAATTGAACTCAACTCTGCACCAAGCAGACCTAATAGATATCTACAGAACTCTCCAGCCCAAATCAACAGAATATACATTCTTCTCAGCACCACATCGCACTTATTCCAAAATTGACCACATAGTTGGAAGTAAAGCACTCCTCAGCAAATGTAAAAAAACACAAAGCATAACAAACTGTCTCTCAGACCACAGTGCAATCAAACTAGAACTCAGGATTAAGAAACTCATTCAAAACTGCTCAACTACATGGAAAATGAACAATCTGCTCCTGAATGACTACCGGGTACATAACGAAATAAAGACAGAAACAAAGATGTTCTTTGAAACCAATGAGAACAAAGATACAACATACCAGAATCTCTGGGACACATTTAAAGGAGTGTGTAGAGGAAAATTTATAGCACTAAATGCCCACAAGAGAAAGCAGGAAAGATCTAAAATCGGCACCATAACATCACAATTAAAAGAACTAGAGAAGCAAGAGCAAACACATTCAAAAGCTAGCAGAAGGCAAGAAAAAACTAAGATCAGAGCAGAACTAAAGGAGATAGAGACAAAAAAAAATCCTTCAAAAAATCAATGAATCCAGGAGCTGGTTTTTCGAAAACATCAACAAAATTGATAGATCGCTAGCAAGACTAATCAAGAAGAAAAGAGAGAAGAATCAAACAGACACATTAAAAAATGATAAAGGGGATATCACCACCTACCCCACAGAAATACAAATTACCGTCAGAGAATACTATAAACACCTCTATGCAAAAAAACTTGAAAACCTAGAGGAAATGGATAATTTCCTGGACACTCTCCCAAGACTAAACCAGGAAGAAGTTGAATCCCTCAATAGACCAATAACAGGCTCTGAAATTGAGGCCTACCAACCAAAAAAAGCCCAGGACTAGACGGATTCACAGCCGAATTCTACCAGAGGTACAAAGGGGAGCTGTTACCATTCCTTCTGAAACTATTCCAGCAATAGAAAAAGAGGGAATCCTCCTTAACTCATTTTATGAGGCCAGCATCATCCGGATACAAAAGCCTAGCAGAGACACAACAAAAAAAGGGAATTTTAGACCATTATCCCTGATGAACATCGATGCAAAAATCCTCAATAAAATACTGGCAAACCGAGTCCAGCAGCACATCAAAAAGCTTATCCACCATGATCAAGTGGGCTTCATCCCTGGGATGCAAGGCCGGTTCAACATACAAAAATCAATAAACATAATCCAGCATATAAACAAAACCAAAGACAAAAACCACATGATTATCTCAATAGATGCAGAAAAGGCCTTTGACAAAATTCAACAACATTTCATGCTAAAAACTCTCAATAAATTCAGGATTGATGGAACATATCTCAAAATAATAAGAGCTATTTATGACAAACACACAGCCAATATCATACTGAATGGGCAAAAACTGGAAGCATTCCCTTTGAAAACTGGCACAAGACAGGGATGTTCTCTCTCACCACTCCTATTCAACATAGTGTTAGAAGTTCTGCCCAGGGCAATCAGGCAGGAGAAAGAAATAAAGGGTATTCACTTAGGAAAAGGGGAAGTCAAGTTGTCCCTGTTTGCAGATGACATGATTGTATATTTAGAAAACCCCATTGTCTCAGCCCAAAATCTTCTTAAGCTGATAAGCAACTTCAGCAAAGTGTCAGGACACAAAATCAATGTTCAAAAATCACAAGCATTCTTATATACCAATAACAGACAGAGAGTCATATCATGAGTGAACTCCCATTCACAATTGCTTCAAAGGGAAGTAAATACCTAGGAATTCAACTTACAGGGGATGCGAAGGACCTCTTCAAGGAGAACTACAAACCACACCTCAACGACATAAAAGAGGACACAAACAAATGAAAGAACATTCCATGCTCATGGATAGGAAGAATCAATATTGTGAAAATGGCCATACTGCCCAAGGTAATTTATAGAGTCAATGCCATCCCCATCAAGCTACCAATGACTTTCTTCACAAAATTGGAAAAAACTGCTTTAAAGTTCATATGGAACCAAAAAAGAGCCCACATTGCCAAGACAATCCTAAGCCAAAAGAACAAAGCTGGAGGCATCACGCTACCTGACTGCAAACTATACTACAAGGCTACAATAACCAAACAGCATGGTACTGGTACCAAAACAGAGATATAGACCAATGGAAAGAACAGAGCCCTCAGAAATAATACCACAGATCTGCAACCCTCTGATCTTTGACAAACCTGACAAAAACAAGAAATGGGGAATGGATTCCCTATTTAATAAATGGTGCTGGGAAAACCAGCTAGCTGTATGTAGAAAGCTGAAACTGGGCCGGGCGCGGTGGCTCAAGCCTGTAATCCCAGCACTTTGGGAGGCCAAGACGGGCGGATCACGAGGTTAGGAGATCGAGACCATCCTGGCGAACACGGTGAAACCCCGTCTCTACTAAAAAAAATACAAAAAACTAGCCGGGCGTGGTGGCGGCGCCTGTAGTCCCAGCTACTCGGGAGGCTGAGTCAGGAGAATGGCGGGAACCCGGGGGGCGGAGCTTGCAGTGAGCTGAGATCTGGCCACTGCACTCCAGCCCGGGCGACAGAGCCAGACTCCGTCTCAAAAAAAAAAAAAAAAAAAAGAAAGCTGAAACTGGATCCCTTCCTTACACCTTATACAAAAATTAACTTGAGATGGATTAGAGACTTAAATATTAGACCTAAAACCATAAAATCCCTAGAAGAAAACCTAGGCAATACCATTAAGGACATAGGCATGGGCAAGGACTTCATGTCTAAAACAACAAAAGCAATGGCAACAAAAGCCAAAATTGACAAATGGGATCTAATTAAACTAAAAAGCTTCTGCACAGCAAAAGAAACTACCATCAGAGTGAACTGGCAACCTATAGAATGGGAGAAAATTTTTGCAATCTACCCATCTGACAAAGGGTAATATCCAGAATCTACAAAGAACTTAAACAAGTTTACAAAAAAAAAATTAAACAACCCCATCAAAAAGTGGGCAAAGGATATGAACAGACACTTCTCAAAAGAAGACATTTATGCAGCCAACAGACACATGAAAAAATGCTCATCATCACTCGCCATCAGAGAAATGCAAATCAAAACCATGATGAGATACCATCTCACACCAGTTAGAATGGCAATCTTTAAAAAGTCAGGAAACAACAGGTGCTGGAGAGCATGTGGAGAAATAGGAACACTTTTACACTGTTGATGGGACTGTAAATTTGTTCAACCATTGTGGAAGACATGTGATGATTCCTCAAGGATCTAGAACTAGAAATACCATTTGACCCAGCCATCCCATTACTGGGTATATACCCAAAGGATTATAAATCATGCTGCTATAAAGACACATGCACACGTATGTTTATTGTGGCACTATTCACAATAGCAAAGACTTGGAACCAACCCAAATATCCATCAATGACAGACTGGATTAAGAAAATGTGGCACATATTTTCACCATGGAATACTATGCAGCCATAAAAAAGGATGAGTTTGTGTCCTTTGTAGGGACATGGATATAGCTGGAAACCATCATTCTCAGCAAACTATCACAAGAACAGAAAACCAAACACCACATGTTCTCACTCATAGGTGGGAACTGAACAATGAGAACACTTGGACACAGGAAGGGGAACATCACACACCAGGGCCTGTTGTGGGGTGCAGGCAGAGGGGAGGGATAGCATTAGGAGATATACCTAATGTAAATGACGAGTTAATGGGTGCAGCACACCAACATGGCACATGTATTCACATGTAACAAACCTGCACGTTGTGCACATGTACCCTAGAACTTAAAGTATTATAAAAAATAAATATATAAAAATACATAAACAATAAAAAAAGAAATTCTGCAGCTGAGAAATTTCATTGACATACTGAAGAATACGTCAGTGTCTCTTAACAGCAGAATTTGTTAAGCAAAAGAAATAATTAGTGAGCTTGAAGGCAAGCTATTTGAAAATACACAGTCAGAGGAGACAAAGGAAAAAGAATACAAAAGAATGAAGCAAGCCTAGAAGATCTAGAAAAAACGTCAAAAGCGAAAATCTAAGAGTTATTGGCCTTAAAAAGAAGGTAGAGAGGGGGTAGAAAGTTTATTCAGGGATAACAACAGAGGACTTTTCAATATTCAGTAAAAGAGGTTTATAGAACACCAAGCAGATTTAACCCAAAGAAGTCTACATCAGCACATTAAATAACCAAACTCCCAAGGTCAGGGATAAAGAAAAGATCCTAAAAGCAGCAAGAAAAAAGAAACAAATACCATACAATGGAGCTCCAATACATCTAACAGCAGACTTTTTAGTAGAAACCTGCAGGCCAGGAGAGAGTGGCATGACGTATTTAAAGTACTGAAAGAAAAAAAAAAATTTCATCCTAGAATAGTATATCCAGTGAAAATATCCTTCAAGCATTAAAAATAAATAAAGACTTTCCTAGACAAATAAAAGCTGAGAAATTTCATCAACACCAGACCTATGCTACAAGAAATGCTAACGGGAGGTTTTCAATCTGAAAGAAAAGAATGCTAATGAGCAATAAGACATCATTGGATGGTACAAAACATACTGGTAATAGTAAGTACACAAAAAACATAGAATATTATAGCACCGTAACTGCAGTGTGTGAACTACTCATATCTTGAGTAGAAACACTAAAAGAACTTATCAAAAATAATAGCTAGAACAGTGTTTCAAGACACAGACAGTATAAGATATAACTAAACAAAATGGCAGAAGTAAGTCCTGACTTATCAATAATAACATTAAATGTAAACAGACAAAAGTAATCTAATACAGACGTACAGCAGCTGAATGCATAAATAAATTAGATCCAAAAGTCTGTTGCCTACAAGAAATACACTTCATGTATAAAGACACCATAGACTGAAAATAAAGGGATGAAAAAAAAATTCCATGACAAAGGAAATTTAAAAAAGCAGGAATAGCTACACTAATATCAGACAAAATAGTTTTCAAGACAAAAACTATAAGAAGAGACAAAGAAGGTCATTATATAATGATAAAGTGGTCAATTCAACAGAGAATATAACAGTTATAAATATATATTCACCCAACACAGGAGCACACAAATATGAAATGCAAATTTAATTAGAACTAAAGAAAAATATAGGCCCCAGTACAATAATAGCTGGAGACTTCAACATCCCAATGTCAGCATTTGATAGATCATCCAAACAGAAAATTAACAAAGAAACATTAGACTTATTCTGTACTATCGACCAAGTGGATCTATTAGATATTTACAAAACATTTCATCCAATGGCTGCAGAATACACATTCTTCACTTCAGCACATGAATCATTCTCAAGGATAGACCATATAATAGGCCACAAAACAAGTTTTTAAAAATTTAAAGTAACTGAAATAATATCAAGTATCATCTCTGACCACAATGGAATAAAACTAGAAATCAATTACAAGAGGAATTTTGGAAACTATACAAATATGTGATAATTAAACAATATGTTCCTGAGTGACCAGTGGGTCAATGAAGACATTAAAAAGTAAGTTAAATTATTTAAACAAATAAAAATGGAAATGCAACATACCAAAACTTGTGGGATATAGCAAAAGCAATACTAAGAGGAACATTTATAGCTATAAGCATCTACATCAAAAAAGTAGAAAAACTTCAAATAAACAACCTAACAATGTATAATAAAGAACTAGAAAAGCAAGAAGAAGCCATTCTAAGCATTTAAGCACTGGTGCTAATAGCATCTGCTAATATTCTTATTAGGGTAAGCTTAAAGAATACACAGAATTATTGATCTCTTCCCAACTTTTATCATTAGAAGTTATAAATTTTATAAAATTTGAAAGAATGGTACAATGAAAACCCATACGCACTTCTCGTGGACTTACCATATACGCTTTCTGTGTGTGTCTGTAAGCTTTATTTTGTGAAACCACTTAAAAGTAAGTTGTACACATCATGACCCTTCACCCCAAAGACTACAACATGCATCTCCTACATAACCATAGACCATCATTACTTCTAAAAAAAAAAAAACCATAGTTCTATAATATCCAATGAACTACCCATGTTCAAATCTATACAATTGTATCAAAACTGACATACTCCACATATATCACACATACACACACACACACACATACAAGCTCAAGCAAACATATGTTTCAAATTCAGAATTGAATCAAGTTGTATGGGCTTTTTGTGGTTATAACTTTTCAGTCTCTTTAATATATAATACAGAACATCATCTTACCTGTTGGTTGGTTGGTTGGTTGGTTGGTTGGTTGGTTTGATAATTTTTCAAGATATCAGCATTTATTGAATGTCCAGGCAGTTATTTTGTAAAGTTCCCAAATTCTGGATCTGTCTCTTGCCTCCTAAATACATTCAGGTTGATTTTGGCAAAAATACATGAGCAGTGATGTAGCATACCTCTCCTAGCACCCCAACAGAAAGCGTTTAAGGTTAAGTTGTCCCTCCATTAGTGTGGCTATGTGTGAACATTTGTCAAGTTGATGACCACCAGAATTTCCATTGCAAAGGTAGATTTTTCTTTTGTGATAATTAAGAATACATAGAATATTAGGAACATTGACCACTGAAGGGTTGAGGGGACCTAATATACGTTATTCCTAGTTTTGCACTGAATTCTGTGCTAATGGTAAATACCCCAGGGAGAACCATCCACAACAGTAATTCTTTACCTGTTCAAAAACAATGAGATTGATTGTACCTTAGATCCTGGACCATAAATCTCCTGAAACTCCAAAGGAAGTTTGCTAGATCTCATCTATTGGCACCTGTCACACATGGCTATGAGTATGAGGGCAGTTTATATTCTGTTAATGAGTTTGGTTCCCATGCAATTTGGAAAGCCAAAGATGGGTGGAGATATCATTGTGTGGCAGTGCTGGCCTACA